>NC_056744.1:1623675168-1623712668 GCF_019279795.1 Protopterus annectens
TGTTGATATTTGATTACCAGGAAAGTTCGACTGGGTAGAAGCCCATTTTCAGCGGAGGCCTGAGGAGAAGAGCTTCAAATGATTACAAAACATTTTAACTTAAGAACAATAATTTTATAATCATCAAAAATAAAACAAAAACATCTAAACTTGAAATAATTGTAACAAATTAGAGATAATATAAAAACATTGATTAAGACTCAATACAAGGTATACAACACATCTAATGCTGTAAAATATTAGAAGAGACAATAAGTCAAAAGAGCATCTAGTGAGCCAGTGAGCCAGTGGAGAGTGTTCTGATTGTGTGGTCAGCACACTTGTTTGCACAACACTTTTATATTGCCACAAGGACCTGCTATGGCAGAGGAAAGATCAAGCCAAAAAAAGTTGGTTTTAAGATGCTAATGTAGAGCAGGAATAGAAAGATAACAGGAAAGTATATCAGGGGAGAATACATATATCTCTGTATATATATATATATATATATATATATATATATATATATATATATATATATATATATATATATATAAAAGATTTATCCTGGAGCTCTTAGATGTTTATGAAAGCAATGTTTAAAAATATTTTATTAAAGTACATTTTCTTGTCAATCATTTCTAAGAAATGGTGATCTGGGGTAATACCTAGTGAAATGGCAAGATAAGCTATAGGCGGGGTTCATACAAGGTCAACCTTAGGTGGGCTGTAGCTTAAGTTATGTACATTGCTATTATTGCTGCTTAAGATAGTCAATAAAGCAAGCTAAAACTGCATATTACCATCCCAATGATGAAGTATTTTAACCCAGGAGTCTCAACAAGTGGCTAAATTAAGGCATTTAAATCAGTACTGCTTTGCTCTGTTGCGTATTTGCCTAGCAAAGCAAACAGTCTTACTGCATTTTCTTTCACATCTTCCATAAAGGGAGACCATATTTTCTCACCCGTCACTGATGCAGTATTCACTTCCTCTAAGTGTGTCTCGTGTTATAACAAAGCACCTTTTCTGAAGTTCCTTGAGTATCACTAAGCTGAGTCCATTAAGAAAACATTTCTTAACTCTGAAATTGGTATTTTTCTTTATATTTCTTAAATCTTTTAATGTCAACATCAGCTCTTTAGTTCATCCCAAGCATCATTACTGCAATATTCTTTTACTTTTGTAAAACGACTCAGCTGTATTCTTAATGTCTCTCAGTATTAATGCTCTAGGCACAGCATTTTCAAAAATCATGATTACAAAACGCTATGTTGCTTCTGTTGTACCACATTTGTTTCCTTTTTCTGTTGAACTCACAGGATGTCATCACAGATAATCAGCAATATTGTCTCTTCCCTTTTCATACTGCATTGCAAACCATTGTGGCTGAAATCTTAACGGTTATATCTCTTTTCTAAGGGGAAGCTTATACATAGCATTATTGAATAAATCCTCTAATGTTTTGTTATCTGTGAATAATGTGAAGTCTTTTCCAAAAATGTACATACCCCTAACCCTATTTAAAGTATAACCTTGACCAATGGATGGGAAATTGGAAATTTATCCCAGGTCCGGCCCCTGTGTTTCTGACTGATAGAGGCAGACAATAATGCCCAAACTAATATAACTGTTATATAACCATTAGGAACTTCCTAACTAACATACCCCCTCCTAATAAATGCCCCTGATACATAGGGACACAACTGGGTTGGATAGCATGGCTACTAGGCTTATAAAAGCCCTGGTGTTTGTTAGCCTAGTATACGCCTATGAACCTATGAAAATGTCTACATGCCTGACAAAAGCTTCCTTTGCAGTTTGTTTTTTTTCAACACCTACCAGGAACCTGCTGACATATGCAGTGACTCCCAGATCATAGGATCATAAGATCATAAGAAATTACTAGGCTATTGGCCCTAATGCCCTTATAAGCCTAGCCAAGAGTTTAGCCCATGTTTAGACAAGTCAGCACCCAAAGCCCCTTTCCAGCAGGTACTCAGGTGGAATCCCAGGAGTATATTTTCTGTTTCCCATCCAATTATCCAGGTTGAGCTTAAAAAGGGATAATGATGTACTCTGCTTGATGTGAAGAGGGAGTCTATTCCACAGATGGGGAAGTCTCTGGGACACAAATCTGTCCTGCCAACAAGTCCTATTGATGTCACAGACCAGGTTGAGGGTACGCATGATGGTTACTTGAGTGGAGCTTGACTTGCAGATATGCAGCAGTCCCATCAAGGTGGAGTCTGAGATTGCTTTGTATGCCAGACAGAGGTCACCTCTGAGGAGTCTGTATGAAATTGAATAGAGGGACAGGACTTTTAGCTTATATGTGTAGGGTAGATGTTTGAGGCCCTGGATTCTCCTGGTGAGGAGCCTCTGTGGTTTCTCCAGCTTCTGCATGTGCTTTGCGAGGTACATGCTGAAGGAGGCATTGTACTCCATAACTGGCCTTATAAAGGAAGAATACAGGGATGTTATGACCTCTTTGTTCCTGGATGAGATACTCTTACTTATGAGGTGGACCATGTAGAAAGCTTTCCATACAACAGAGGCAACGTGGTGGTCAAAAGTCAGGTTGCTATCAACCTTGGTGCCCACATCCCTCACGACTGATTGTGTGCTTAGGAAGGTGTTATTAATGTGATAATATGAGGAGACATCACTCTCCCCAAAAGGGATGATGATGATGATGATAATGATGATGTATTTTTTGGCATTCAGCTTGAGGCCATGTTTCTGGCACCAGTCATTTGCTGGGTGAGACCCTCTTGGAGGAAGTCCACATCACTTGGGGAATTGATGACTGCGCTCAGCTTGCAGTCATCTGTAAACTTGGTTAGCCATAGCCCACTGGCTTTGGCCTGCACCTCAGAGAAATATATACTGAATAACAGAGGCCCCAAGACTGATCCCTGGGGTACTCCGCTTGTTACTGGTCTAGTGCTTGAGATGGCTTCCCCTATTTTGATTAGGTGGGTTCTATCAGTGAGGCAGTTTACTACCCATCTGGTAACATATGGATTGATGCCTAGCTGAGAGAGTGTATCTATTATGCCTGAGTGGGGAATAGTGTTGAAGGCTTTGGCCAGGTCAAGGTAGGCAGTGTGCACCATCTTCCATTTTCCATGGCTTTGGTGACTGTCTCAAAGAAGTCAACCAGATTTAACAGACATGACCTCCCCTTGACAAAGCCAAACTGTGTGGGGTCGAGTGTTTGGAGGTTGCCAATGTCCCTGTTAATGAGGTCCCTGATAATCCATTCCATGGCCTTGCAGCTCAGGCTAGTTAGGTTGATGAGTCTATAATTTCCCAGATTGGTGGACGCTCCACCTTTGTGTAAAGGGATGACAGTGACTGTCCCCCACTTGGCTGGGACAAAGCCAGTATTCAGGCTTTGGTTGAACAGGGTGCCTAATGGTGCTGCATGTTCATGCCTGAGTTCATGTAAGATGCACCCTGGGATGTTATCGGGTCCCATGGAGGCTGTATTTTTTGCCTTTGAGAGGGCAGTGATGACCTGCTCCCTAGAGATAAGGGGAGGGGAGTAGGTACTGGGGGTGCCCTGATTTACTGATGGGGGGACAGAGGGGTGACGTTTTCACTGAATCTGTCAGCCAGTAGGTTAGGATATCTACAGCATTTGTGTATGTGGTGTCCTTGACCACCAGTTCTGAACAGATCTGGGTGCTTCCTTTGAGATTGCGGACATATGTGAAGAAGGCCTTATGAATGTCTCTAGTGGATGTGTCCAATTTGGACTCGAAGTTTGCTTTACAGGATTTCACTAGTGCTCTTATTTGCTTGTTCAGGCTAAGGAGAGATTTCTTCCAATTAGGCACCTGCTCCTTCTTGGTCCTGGACAGTAATTGTTTCCTTTTGTTATATAGTTTAGTTATTGCGGATGTCCACCCGACAGGGTTACTTTTCCTTCTGGAGGATATGGCCTGTCGGGTATTCCTGATTCCATGCATCTATATAAGTGCTCGTATAGTGCTTTGGTGTAGATTTGGACATTGGTGCCAGTTCCTACGGAGGGGGAGGGGACAGTGAAGCTGTTTATACCATCCCTCATGAGGTTGTAATCAGCTTTGGAGAAGTTTTTTTTGTTTCACCCTAGCTAGAGAGGGGGCAGGGGAGATGGTGACTTTGAAAGTGACCACTTTATAGTCAGATCTCACCAGTGGTTGCGAGACACAGGTGTGTGGACTATGCATGGTATGTGGTGTGGAGGGTTGTGGAGTTCGTGTGTGTTTTTGCCTCTGAGATCTTCTTTGTTTGGGTTTGTTTTTGTTGAGAACCTCCACATATATGGGTGTGTGTTGTGTAGTTCTGGGTGGTGTTTGAGGTTCCCATGTATTGCTTGGCCTAATGCTGCACCAAACAATACAGAGCTTGCATCTACTTTACTGATTACATCAAAATACGACGATGGTGTGTCCAGGCTCAGTTTCTACTATTGCTTCCTGTTCATTTCTGAGCCCAAATTGGAGCATCTCTCCTCTTCAACTCTCTTAGTGGTCCTATAATTGTTCAATGAGGTTTTTATAAACCTGGAAATATAATCTGCCATCTCCAAAATGCTATAACTTCACTAGTATTGGTTAGTGGCTTCATCTTATGTATGGTATTTACTTTTTTGATATTATAATTTAACATTCTTAAGAAATATGCCTTGGTGGTACGGCGGTAGCTTTGTTGCCTCACAACAAGAGGTTCTCCCGTTCAATTCTCGGCTGGGCTTGGGAGTGCCTTCTGTGTGGAGTCTGCATGTCCTCCCCGCAGTTGGGTAGCGTTCGAAAGACATGCGTGCGTAAATGGGCGTGCCTTCGTTGAAGGTTGGGCATCGAGCTGGCACCTCGGCATTTCGTAAAAATCTACTGCCAATCATTAGCAGACCAGAGTTCCGCTGTGGCGACCCCTTACCGGAAAAAGCCGAAAGACAAACAACAACAACAACATAAAGATCAAGGTTATGTTTATCAGATTCACACTTGTTGTTGAAAGGCCATTCTTCTTTGGTCAAGCACGTTTTCCAGATTCTTATCATGAAATATTTTATCTCTGTCACAGACTGTAATATCATCCCTCAAATATTTGGCATTTTTAATTCCTTGTTTGCCTTGCTGTATTGCATGTTAAAATATCTCAGCAGCAGAAGTGACCTTGAATATCGGTCTTTTATCTCATTAAGCCTTTGAGGCTTGAGAAAGCTTTTGTGCTTCATTTACAGGGGTTATCTTGGGATCTATAAGCAGGTTGGTTTCTTATTCCTTCAGTTTTCCAATGCTACTAACAAACATCTGTATTCAATGAACAGTTTACTTAATGCAGGTCTGTTCTGTTCATTTTTGTCTGTAGTGTCTTGAATATTTTACCACATCTAATGTTCTGGCTGTGGTGTACCTTAGTAAGAGTCTTTTTGTCAGCCTACTTTACATTCTCACTTTTGCAGCGAAATAAGCTGTTAACTGAGTAGGTTTTGTAGATCTATATGCATATATCCCACTGTTAATGTCTTAAGCTTTGGCTTCATTCAGATGTATATTTTGTTCACTGGGACGCCTATATCTTATACCATTTTTATTTCTTGCCTGTTTATTTTCATTAAAATTTTGGTTTCCTCATAATTTAAGTATACACATTTTCTTCATTTTAATAGCTGCTATATTCACTATCTGTCCTGCTTCCATTTGTTTTGTGATACCCTATTTATTTATGCCCTTTTTCTGCCTTTGTGCCTTTGTTTCCCCTCTTTGCTTTCTAGTGCTTATCTTGTAGTTTGTCAGCTGTGTTTCTGCTTATGTATACTTTGGCAAAGTGTGTTCTGTTTTCTGTACTTTGCAGGCATTTTCCTAAATTCAGGTGCCATTCTCTAAAAGGATACTGTCCATCACAGTGCCCCATACTGGGTTTTGTCATTTCTCTTTCTTGTAGCATTACAAATTGTATTTATCCTGTCTCTGTCACAACATTCTCTTCTCTCCCACCCACTCTGTCACTTTACTTTTACTTCTGTTTTACTGACTTCTTTAGCTTTACATCCCTCAACCTGCTTTGCTTGAATTTCTGAAGTGCTAAGGAATCTTGCAGAATCCAGTAGTTTGCTCGTGGTCATATCTGACAGAATCGGATATGACCCCAATAGTTTGCCTAGGGTCATAGCTGATTCTGTCAGTCTTTTCCTTATCCTATTATTACTACATCACTAGTTTGGGCTTCAGAGTGGTACAATACATTTCTATGGGCTTCTCTTTTTTGCCTGGCACTTTTAAATGTATGTATTTCATATTCTGCATATGTCTTAATTAAATTCAGAGTGGTTGTTTAACTTTTCTAATACATCCTCCGATCTATCACCTGGTTTTGCAAAGGCCTCTTCTATATGAAATACGTAATCTCCTGACATATGCAGCAATAGAAATTCTGTCCTAACATCTCCTGTTCTGCTTAATGCCATTACGCAGTTTTTATGTATTTATTTACTTCTTTACTTGTTTAAATCATGTGTTAACCTGGTGAGTGGGCTTATCAGACTGACCTTCTTTGGCCATGGCTGCAGCCACATTGAGGCAGAAGCATTTACAACTCTATGCAGTTTACATTCTTTATATTGTAGTACACAGTTTATTTGTAAAATGTCAGTAGTATTTACATCATTGAAAGTAAATTAGACATATTATATACAGTTACAGTAGCAGGTGGTGATGTACTGCAGTTGGTGCTGTTTGGTAGGGTCTGCGAGGACACACCTATAGATTATAGTGCCAGTTTGTGAGTCAGCCACTTCAAACACTAAGGGCAGCTCAGAACTAGTTTGTTTAATATATTCATACAGAGTTTTTCCAGGACAGCCTGACATCATTTCAACATGGTACTGCCGTGCCTAAAACTGCACATGTGATAGAATTTTACCTGTTGTGTACACAATATTATGACTGAGATACAGTTGGCACTGTGCAGATATTCAAATTTGGGTGACCTTGACAGACATACAGCAGTTACGGCAGTCAAAGGATTACAACAGGACTAGGTAATGAGGTGCAGTTGCATGGAATCTTTCAGACTCTCATTACCTGTTTCTGGTCTAATAGGTATCCCTTAGAGTTGTTGCAGTGGTGTAGTACTGAGGAGACACGCATACTCTACTCATTATGACACCAGACCAGATGGTAGAGATAGGTTTTAAATTTGTAATAGTGTGGAGACACTCTACAATGTTACCCAACATGTTTTGGAATCTCTTCCTTTATAAATCTTGCAAATAATTGCTCACAAAACGTTGACATTGTATTAGTGCTTGATATTGAATCTTGTGTGCTCTAAAAACAGAATCTGCTAAGCAAGGCTAACTTGATCAGTAAAATGTATGCAAGTAAATAAATAAATGTGCACTTGGCAATTATATAGTAGGGAAACTAGAAATTTATAAAATTATATTTTTTATGCAGAAGCAAGCAAAGGAGGAGTAAGAAAGTAGTGCATATGCAGCAATAAAGAAAGTGCAGGAGGAATCAAAAATAGTGGGCAAGTATACTGTGAGAGTTAAACTCGGTAGTGAAGGGTAGGGGCTTATATTTAATGGGGTTTCAATGCAGATTTTGCTGGATGCAGCTGAATGTGGCTGATGTGTGCAGTTGATTGAGCAGCTTTTTTTTTTTAATTGTCTGTTTTTTGTTGAGATTGAATTCTTGCAGGAATGGGGCAATTTTTGGAGAAGTTAAATTGAGGCCATGAGAGATTGGTGGTTCTGGGAATACAGTTTCTTAGAAATTATAGTATTTCAGAAAACCTTATTTTGATGGCCAGAGGAAGGCAGAATTCCTTGTTGATGAGGCTGTACAGCACACTTGCAAAATATCTGGCCCTTTCAGTGATGGATAATGTAGAAATTTCCAGTAAATGACATTAGTACGCTGTAATGTGAGAAAGTTATAAAGCAAGAAACTTTGTAATGTGTCTTTTGAAGTAGCTTGTAGGTACAGTTACTGGCGCTATTAGTGGGACTCTATATTCCAGTTTAGGTAGTAGCATTAGTCTGCTTTCAGTTGTAGTTTTTTTGTGTATCCAAGTTAGGTAAGTACATTGTAGCCAGTAAAGTACTTTGAAGGTGATTTTTTCAGCATGATAAGTAAAGAAAATATTTTGTATGATGATGTGCATTCCAAGGCATTTTTTAGTTTTCAACTGGGAATATATTACTCTTCAGACCTTTGGTTTCTATGGTTTTGTTATCGGTTATCATTAATTTGTATCAAACAGCGTGGTGTTGATCTTAGCAGGATTTAATAGAAGCATGTCGGAATTGAACCAGTAGCAAAGCTGGATGAACTAAAGCGGAGGTGGATTTTGAAAGTCAAGGGTATAAGAACCTGAGGTAGATATAAGTATATTGATATCAACAACAATATAAAGGATATGCTCACGGTGTAGAAAATTGAATGGTAAGGATTTAATAAAGATCAAAAGGAGAACTGGTCCTATATATGTTCTTGAGGGACTCCAGTAGGAATAATGGTATTTTTTGAGGAGTTGTTAAACTTATCCTTTATCAGCATATTACTTAGGTTTTGAAGCAGTTAATAGTCGTGCTATCAAATATTATGGTCTCTGAATTTTGTTGGCAGGAGGTAATGATTGACAAGTTCAAAGGTTCTTTAGAAGTCTACAAAAATGTGCCTGTTAATTGAAATCTATCTATAAAATTCTTCCAATGTGAGCTTAAACTATGTGCTTTTCAGTCTATTTCTATTGATGGCAAGCAAGAATTTCCACAGATTTCTGTCTTCTCCTTCCCTGCCGGATGTAACTTTAAAACTTTTCTCAATTTTTGTTGCTACATATATACCATCCTCTCTGGGTGTGCTTGTCATACTGACAATTTCATAAAAATAATGAAAAGCTAGTTTTGAAGTTTTCTCTTGTTTCTAGCTTTATGTTACATTTTCTCTTCAGTATTTCTAGCACTTTGAGATTTGTTACCATCCACCCTATCTGAACCTCATTCATAACTGTAGCAGTAAAAGCATTGCTTCTGCACTCGTCACCACATATCATGTTCACATTATCATATCATCCAAAACATCTATTTTTTGTATCTTTTACTCTGCAAATGTGAAGAGCATAGATTACAAGTATTTAATTTAAAAGCTTATATTCAAGGAGTATTTAGCCCCGTTTTGGTGATATAAAATCTTATCCTATGTTATACTGCTCTCTATCATTTCTGAATACTTAGTGATTGCTACCTTCTTGTCTCTCCACAGAGGGCGTACCCATTACTTTTATCTGCTAGAACTGCTTGTCTAAAGTTTTAGCTCTTTATTTATTCTTAAGATATATTGAAAGGTGTGCTACTGCTAATACCTACATGAAAATGTTTATTTACTCCTCCTTAATTGGATGATTGGGGTAGGGTAGGATTGTACCTATGCTATATTTCTAAATTAGAGATTGTTTTACTGACAGACTAAATGTTCTTACTTAGCCTTACCATTACAAGTGTCTAATTATCACAGTATGGTTATTTCTTGTGTTTAAACAATACACTAATCATTTTATTAGTAGTTTTTTTTTACTATTCTGTATGCTAAACTGTGGAAATTTCTACACTAATTTATATCCAGTTGGATCCAGTTACTGTGCTGTCCCAATACCTTACTACGGCCTGTGCAGTATTTTACAAAGTACGTCCTATGACATGACCCTTACTGATAATTACTCACAGCTGTATTTTGCAATTGTACTGAATTATCATTAGCCCCTGAGTCAGGAATGCTAGCAGCCAGAGTCCTCTCCAAGTCCAGTATTGTCTATCTCTTTCCTTCACTCACTGCTTTCCTTAGCCTTCCCTACTAGTTTTTTCTGCCCTCTGTCACCTGTTGTTATACAACCACTGAACACCAGGTGGCAGTCTAACCAGGACTTTACCCTGACCCCCCTTCCATCTGTTCTAATTCGCCTCTTTACACTATTCTTTCCACCTTCTCCTCCCTTACCCTCTTGCATAATCACTCCTTATATTTCTCCTTCACTGCCCCTAACCTCTACTCCTATCACTGTCTACCCTTAGCAGACTAGTATGCAATTTTGTTTCCTCTCTCTATCCTTGGTCTACAACTATACCTGCTTCGCTTGAAGCCACTCACCTGCTTCATCTTCTCTGTCTGGGCTGCTCTGCTTACTGATTGTCTCCTTCACTACTTGCTGTATCCCGCTCCGTTCGCCCTATGGGCTCACTCCGCTCCCCTACCCTACCCCCAATTCCCCCCCCAGTGCTGTTACATTTATACTTAAACCACACCCACTATACTTCCTATCACAACACCACAACTACATAGTTATAAACTCCTCCCCTTATCTCTATACCTTATCAGCACTAAACTACCCTACTCTTCTATAGCTTCTCCTTCTTACTCCTCTGCTTAGCACACTCCCTCATCTCCTCTATCCATTCTCTGGAGCTATAACCATTACTCTTACATCTATCACTATATTCTTCCTACCCCTCTACCTACTCTAACTATCCTTCTATACCATATCAATTAACCTATCCTACACTTCAACTATATTCTAAACCACCTTTGACTTTACATTAACCTTACTCTGCCATTCCAAATGGCCTACTCACATAAACCTTTGCTTACATACTTTTTTCTGTCTTGTTTATTATTTATATTTCTAACCTTAACCTATACCCTCACTGCCTATGAGCATTATGTGCTGGCCCATAAAGTGTCCCATCTACAAACTCTCCCAACCTTACTTCCCAACTGCCTCTCTCATTGTAACATTACCTCTACCTCAGCTTATCTGCATCCTAAGTTCCATAGATGTACTCATGTTACTTACCTCCCCAATAGGTTAACCTCACCCAAACTTAATAAAATCTTAAAAACTTCTTTGATACTATCCAAAAACATTCTAACAGGTGGAGACATTCATCCTAATCCTGGCCCAACACCACTAACAGGTGGAGACATTCATTCTAATCCTGGCCCATCCCCACTAAATGTCATTCTACAAAAACAATTGCATAACAATGCTTCCTCCTCTTCTAGATTAGATAACTCCCTCAGCATAGCACATCTTAATATTCGTAGTATCAACAATAAAATTAGCCAACTGCATGCTCTCCTTCAAGCCCATACATTCGACATTCTTTGTCTTACAGAAACTTGGCTAAAAGCTATTACTCATGACCAAGAAATAATCCCACCTGGATACAATATCCTTAGATGTGACCGCACTTCAAAAAAGGGCGGCGGCATAGCAATCTTGTTCAAATCTGAACTCCTTGTTTCTCCCTGTGATATAGCACTACCCTCAAATACCAATGCTGAGACCCTTACTGATCAACTCCAAATAAATAGCTCTAAACCAATCTATATAATCTGTTCATATATCCCTCCAGGAAATAATATTACCACCCTAGAAAACATACTGAGTAGCCTATCTACCCACCTTCCTCAAGAAACAATAGCACTAGGAGATTGTAATATAGACTGGACCTAAGCCTAGTACTAAAGAAACTACTCTTGACTGGATACTAATTAATAGTCACCCTGAAACTTACTTGACAGGATCTCTCCCAGATGACATTAGTGACCATGTTCTAACCTACATAGTTAAACAAAAGAAATCTAGCCCCAAAGACAACAATTTTATCACGTATCGATCTAAAAAACACTTCCAATCTGA
This sequence comes from Protopterus annectens, assembly GCF_019279795.1. Classification (NCBI taxonomy): domain Eukaryota; kingdom Metazoa; phylum Chordata; order Ceratodontiformes; family Protopteridae; genus Protopterus; species Protopterus annectens. The sequence continues at coordinate 1,623,686,851 of NC_056744.1, forward strand.
GAACTTTATCAATGAACTAAAAGCCTGCAATTGGTCATTACTAAAACTACTCAATCTGGATGAAGCTATCTCCTTCTTTAATTCTACATTCCTTCAAATTCTAAATAGCCATGCTCCCATTCACTCCTCCAGAGTCAGGACCAAAATAGCTCCTTGGCTTACAAAACAAACCAAAGAAAAAATGTTCCTACGGAACAAAATTTGGGCAAAATGGAGAACCTCCAAAAGCCCAGCAGATCACCTCTACTTTAAACAGTTAGGAAATGCCGTCAAAAAAGATATAATCTTAGATAAAAAGAACTATTATTCCCATATTCAACATTCAAACTCTAAAAATCCTCAAATGTTTTGGTCTGGCATTAATAAACTTCTCAAACCAGGCCAGGCTAGAACTCCTTCTCCCAGCTCTATCCCCCATAACAACCCTCTGCAAATAGCAAATGCTTTTAACAACTACTTCATTGAAGCCATTCAAACCCTTACTAAAACACTATCACCCCCTACCCCCACTCCTACACAACATACCAACGATTCTCTGCCCCCCCCCTTCATTTACAACCAGTACCAACTACCTTTATCTGCAAACTCCTTCAAAAACTTAAACCCTGCACCCCTTCTGCTGACTGTCTCCCAGCAGAATACCTTCAAATTGCTGCTAAAGCCATCGCATACCCTGTTTCTATCCTTATAAACAGAACTATCTCAGAAGGTTACATCCCTTCCTTATGGAAAATCTCCCATATAATCCCCTTACACAAAGGAGGTAAATCCACTGATATCTCCAACTACCGTCCAATTGCTTTACTCTCCCCTTAGCTAAAATCATGGAAAAATGTATCCACCATCAACTACTTCAGCACCTTCTCCACAATAACTTGCTTGCTAATTGCCAACACGGTTTTAGGCCCTTTCATAGCACTACATCTGCCCTGCTAACTTTTACTGACTGTATTAACAAGAATCGAAACAACAACTCTCTCTCATCTGCTCTATTTATCGATCTATCAAAAGCCTTCGACATGGTTAATCATAACCTACTTATCAATGCACTAAAAGCCCAATATCTTGACCAACAAGCAATCCTTTGGTTTAAATCCTATCTTGAAAACAGAAAACAAGCAGTACTCTGGGACAATAAACTATCCCCACCCTCCCAGTGGACACTGGAGTACCCCAAGGCTCTATCCTAGGACCTCTACTTTTCCATTTTCATTAATGATCTCCACACTGCTTTTCCTCAAACCTCCTGTATACAATATGCTGATGACTCTACGCTTATCTGTACTGCCAAGTCTTCCTCCTCCCTCCAGACCCTTACCCAAACTGTATTTAACAAAGTAGAAAAATGGTTAACCCAACGCTGCCTCCTCCTTAACCCCAAAAAAACAAAACTTTTACTTTTTACTCCCACCCAAAAATCCCCACAGATCCACTTTACCATTACCTCTGACAATGGTACTTGTATTTCCCCTGTCTCTACTGCTCGTCTCCTCGGCATAACTATTGACCATAACCTCAGCTTCAATGTCCATGTTAACAATACTATAAAAACCATCAATAAAAAACTAGGCTCCCTGTATAGAATAAAACCCTTCCTTATCCCACTAGCTAGGGAATCTATTGCCCACACTCGGCTTACTTCTACCCTGTTCTATGCATCTTCCATTTATACCAATCTATCTAAGCTTAATCTTTCCAAACTGGAAACTAGCTATAATAATACTACTAGATTTGCCACTGGCTCCCCTTATAGAACCCACCACTGTCTCAACCTTCAACAACTCAGTTGGTTAGAACTACAAAACCAACTACAATACAATCAACTGCTGATTGCACAAAAAATTCTGCACCACCCCATCAACACCCCTATCCTATCTAACCTGATCTCCCCATACAAAAATCTTACAACACTACGCTGAGCTAATAAGTTACAGATTGCCAACAATATATCTAATAACAAAGCAGGAGATTCACTCTTTTCCAATGTTATTGGTAGAATCTGGAATAAGCTTCCAAATGCATTCACTTCTCTCTCATCTACACAACTCTTTAAGAAACACCTCAGACATTACCTAAAAAGACAATGGCTTTGTCCCTGCTCAAAGCCTGAATGAAAAATACTCTTCACTTTTTCTCCTCCCCTCCTCTCATGCTTTATAACAAATACCCCACCTTGAGAGTCATTGACTATCAACTACTAACCCCTTCTTACCTGCATTATTGTCCTTCCTAGTCTCTATTTTTCTTTTTCTTACTTATTGGTTTTTATTTTTTCTCTCAAATGAATGTTGATGCTTAATTACTATGTTTAACTGTTGCCTGATTGTATTTGTAACCCCTCTATTGAATTAAGACATGTTTATCTCCAAAATCTACTCTAATGTCTCTGTACAGTATTCACAAAATTTACTTTCTTTACATATTATGCTGTATAATTTAAGCTAGTCATTTTTTCTAAGTTTTTAATGCCTTAATGTATTTGTGCATGGAGCTTTTCTCCCCGGGCCTCTGCTGAAAATGGATATGTATCCAGCTAGACTAGCCCGGTCAACAAATATAAAATAAAATAAATAAAAATATCACCTGTTTAGCTTTCATTACTATCATGTCACTTTCACCATTCATGTCACCTGAATAACGTTTGGTGTCACCACCACTATTGTGGTCATACCACCTACTCAGAGTTTTATTACCAGCATTCCCTGAATCATATTCACCACTGTGATATCATTTGTATCATGTTTACTACTATTATCAGAGCCCGTAATATAACTGTCATTGATGTGACACCTGTATGACTACCTTATCACTATAAATATCACAGCAAGTCCACAGGTGTTGAAGGGCATCCACATATGCCATTAGTGGCCTGGGTACAGGTAGTGCTCTCATTGTAGGAGTACGATAGGGCAAGGGTGAAGCTGCTGGAAATCAGACAGCCTTCCTCAGGGAGTGGACAAAGCTGAGTCTGCCTAAGGTTAGCCCTGTAATAAAGTCTAGGGGTTAGTGTCCAGCTAAAAACCTTTCAAGACAAAAAAAGATAACCAAGAACCTCCAGCTGTCTTAAGTTAGAGGCTCTCACATGGGAACTAGCATGCATGCATGCTGCAGCTCTGATGACTTGCATTCTGGGCAAATGAACAGGTTAGAGCTTGCAAGTTGCAAAACAAAATTCCAGGTTACCTGCTGTCTGCCAGTCTAGGTGGGATGTCTAATGGCTCTTACCCCTCCGGTGGGGAGGGTGACTAAGCCAATGAATGACGTAGTAGAGCTGGAACTAAAGATAAAGAAAAGAAACAATGTTATAATTTTTACCGCTGTCATATCATCCAAATTGCTCTTCACATTATCACCAGTACTCTGCACCTTCACCTTTCTCACATTCATCACTGGAATATTACGTATTCACCTCTAATATCAGCATCACATCTATAACTTCACAAATGCCACATCACTTGTAACATGTTTTGTCTCAGCAATAGTGCTTTCACTGTAGCCATAACAATGTCACATTCTGTGTCACATTTTGTGTCATATTCTGTGCCACTTTCCCTATTGCCATACATTTATAGTTCTTACGGTACTTCCTTATTATAGCAGTCCTGACAAAATTCAAAATGGCCTTGGCGAAATCTGCATTTGCACTTGTTCGCTTGGAATGTATTACATATCGCAGGATTTCTTTGATTTACATTTCGTTAAGCCATGACATTTCCGGAGTTAACTAACCTTGAAAAATCACATGTCTTAATGATGTACAACAGAAAGAAAGGTAAGACTGCTAGAATAAGGAAGTAAGCCTGGTGGAAATGTCATGGCTTAATGAAATGTAAACCAAAGAAATCCTGCAGTATGTAATACGCTTCAAGCGAACAAGTGCAAATGCAAATCAGCGGACACGAAAATGTAATGGCTTAATTAAATATAAAGCAAAGAAATCCTGCAGTCTGGAATACACTCATTTCGAGCAATTGCAAATGCAGACCGTCTTACATACAGCAAGAGTTCTTTAAAGTATACATCATTGAATCATGTGATTTTAACATTGTAAGTAACGTCACTCAGTAAAGCAAATGACACTGTGTTACATACTGTCTGAATTTCTGAAATTATACTGTCTTATAAATTGTGATTGTCAATGTTAATGTAGCAAGAACATGAACCGGTTTAATAAAATACGGTACTTAATTATTCGCCCTGCTCACTGCTTACGTTACTATATCGCCAGGGTTGCTATAATAAGGAAGTACCATTCTTACCAACCTCATGCCCAAGGAGGTCATTAAGAAACTCAGTCATATCACCCAACACTGGTGGGAGATTAATAGTGTCCCCATTAAGCATATTTTCCTCATGAAATCCCAAGTGAATATTTGCAATCACCCATCCAGTCATCCAGACTGGTGTTAAAAGTTGCCAGATGAGTACTGTGTTTGATAAAGAAGGAGAGCCTCTTCCAGAAACAGGGGTACATTTGGCTAGGTATGTGTCACTCCAGCTAGTATTGTTAAGGTGGTTTAAGTCTCTGGAGGAGATGTTTGTTTTCCCACTGGTTCTATTTAGCTGACAGAGTTCAAAGAGAACAGGTTTGTTCCTGGCACAGAAGGTTATGCAGAGATCATCCTCTCAAAAGCCTATGCAGAACTGTGAAGAGGAGCAGAGAGGCAGGGCTTTTAGTTTAACAGCATAGCTAAGGGTACTAAGACAGGAGATATTTTTGGTGAGGAAATGATGAGGTGTCTCAAGTTGGTTTAGAGGCTCGGTGAGGTACATGACAAAGGGTGCATTATATTCAATGATGAGCCTGATAAGGGAGTACTAAAGTGGGATTATAACGTTTTACTTACCTTCAGCAGATACGTTGTGCAAAGTAGAAGGATTTTCTAACCACCACAAAGAAGTGGTGGTCAAAGTAGTGCTTATTATCAGCATAAGTACCCAAGATCTTGATGAGTGGGTCAGATGTGAATAGAATGTTATTTATATGGTATGCAGTGCTAATGTTAGATTTACAAAAAGAAACCATGCTGCATTCTTGGCATTGAGGGTAAGCACACGACCAACATTCAAAGCATTGGTTAAGTCCAGTACTTGATGGAGAATATGATTAGCAGAATGGGGGGGGGGCAGCTGGGACAAGAGGTGCACGTGCTCCATATAATCTACAAAATGCATACCTTCTGCTGCATATTTGGGCAGTTACGAATCTGGCACTGCTTCTTCAGCTTTAAAAACATCATATCTACTGCTATGTAGCTGGACAGTTATGAATCTGATGTCTCTGTGGCTAGTATGATCAGCTATGAAATATGTTTCCTGTTGCTGCAATGACTGGTAGATAAGCTATGAAACTGGTGTCGCTACTGCTACAGTGGCCCACTGGGCAGCTAAGAAACTGGTACTTCTGCTACTACACTGACTGGTTGGCAATGCATGAGTCTGGTACCATCACTGTTGCATTGACTAGCTGGCAATGTATGACTCTGGTACCATCACTGCTGCACTGACTGACTGTTAGTGTCGGGCCTGGTACCATCTCTGTGACACTGACTAGCTATAACACAGGCATCTTTACATCTACACTGACCAGCGGGTTACTATAAACCTGGTATACCTAAAACTAACCAGAACAGTAGTGCAGCTAAGAAACTGTTCACCCTTACTACTGTAGCACTGACTGGCTGGACAGCTATAAAACTAGTACTGCTACGATTACACTGAAGGGCTGAGATGATATGAAGCCAGAAATTCTACTATTGCATTGATTTGCTTTTTACTTGCCAATGTGGTGTTATTACTGCTACCGCTGCTGGCTAGTTAGATATGAAACAAATTTCAAATTTTTTTTTGTCCTACTGGCCAATAAGGTAGCCAGTGCTATAATGGATGGCTAAAAGCTATGCAACTGACATCCCTACTGCCCACCTGATGGGCTGATCAGCTATGAAAGTGGCACTTCTGCTGATTTATTGTACAGATGTTGAGCTGTGAAACAGGAAACTCTAAAACTTCCATAACAGAATGTGCAGGTGTTGAACTTGAAACAACCTTACTGCAGTGATGAATCAGCCATCCATGAAGATGAAATCCTTAGCGCTGCGATTATGAGTTACATAACGTATTTGTTTATCCTTTGTTGACTGGGTTGGTTCTACTAGATTAGTGACTTCTTTTCATGGGAGACCCTTAGTGGTATTTATACTACTAGGGGAAATTTGACCAGGGCATTATGGAACATCACCTACTCTTTTCAATAGGTGCCATGGGATCTTTTTACGTCCACCTGAGCCACAAGCAACTCAAGCAGAAGGATCCCCGGTTTAACATCTCATCCAAAGGATGGCACACTCAGCAAGTCAGCATCCCCCTTATGCTGCACTTTGAAAGTAGCATGCTTCAAACATTAATGCTCTGGATAACTGTGAATCTGGAATTTACTAAAGAGCCCATTTATTAGTCTCCATACAACAGGAAATTCATTAATCACCATTTCTTTTGAAGGGAGGAAAATAAACTCAAAGAAATTTCTAGAAACCCATTCCAGCTAAAGTTCTTACTTCATAATGTCTCTCTCCTTCTGTTTGGTGACAAGAAAGTGATGTGTACCATTGGTCAGAGGTATAAGAGTAGTCTCACAACTCAGCTGATTTTGACTAGACTGATTTCTGTAGTCCCTTTTCTTCATTTTGTTAGGTTCATCTTTTATCTGGCCAGATTCCTTTTCACCCCTGTAAGACCTCCCTTTGTTTCTCTGTATGATTATGATTAGAAAGCTGCTTTCCCATCTTACATGTACTGTAAACCATAGATGACAGACAAATGGATGATCCTGTCATTGCAGAGGATGTAACTTATGTACTTAAATTTTCTGATTTTCTCATAAGCTGGGAAACACCCTCTGTAGTTCCCATCAACAAACAGGGTAATCCAGTCAGTGTCATGACATTTCATCCAGTAATCCCTTTATCTGTTTTGTAAGATTCTTGAAAAAAGCTGTGCCTAAGTATACTTTCTGAGTACACAGATGGCCTGGTGGTGCAGAGCAAAGCATGCATGTACGCTGCTAGAGATCCACGTTTGATTGTTGACTTCAGTATTGCAACATCGACCAAAACAGAAGGAATGAGTGGTAGACTGACAAGTTAGCTCTACCAGAACAAAGGTGATGGACACAGACACATACAGCAGTATGAAATGTCTTTATATTTATTTAAGAAAGCATTAATGGCAGCAGTACATCGTGTGATGCCCTGCCTTCAGGGAGTTTGTAGTTAAGTGTTATGGCGTCAAGATCTCTGTGAGACTTTTAAATGGCTATACCTGATTATTTAGTTACAGCTTTAACAGACATAATGCTGCCATAGTGATACTTTGTGATGCTTAGAGGTACTATAGGCAGGATGATCAGGCAAGCCCTTTCATCATGTATTCTGGGTGCACAAAACCATGTACACACAAGAATTAAAAACCTCAAGTGAATATTCTGGGGAGGTACAACTGAATAAGACTAGATTATATAAAGTTCTCCCTTCCTATCAGTAATATAAAACAAAAATAATCTGTTACCATCCATGAAAAGTGATAGGAAAGAGAAGCCAGAAATAAGTAAGGGAACTTTAGCCAACAAAAATCAATTAACTTGTATATATAAACAGGGCGGGATTGCTGATGAAACCCTCCTGCTGTGGTCAGTCTTTCATATACCATTCACTCTGACCACACCAACTAATGAATATAATGCCCATTTATTATGTATCTAACTATCCAAACACATTATGCTGAAAGACCCCAGAAGTTCCTAACTAAAAAAGATCACTGGACAACAGGCCCTAGGCTGCCAAGGCAAACATGAAGCTATATCCTTATACTCTTTCTGTTATAGACTCCTGCAAGGTGATTTATGTCTGTCATTTTGTGCTGTTAAGAACCGAATCCTGTTTGATCTCATACCCCTACGCAAAACAAATTGGCTCCACAAACATTTGAACTTGTATCTCCAGCAACAAATAAATAAAACACACTGAAGAGACATATTAATTAGTTTGTGCTTCCCCAATCTCTGGCATAATCTTCTGTTACATATAAATCCAAAAAAGAGAATAAACTGACCACCAGGACTGTAGTTCAAACATTTAATAAAACATTGGTAAGCGCTTTCGTGTATAACACACTTCTTCAGACCAATCTTCTGTTACATATAAAACAGAATAACACTCTCTCTTACCATAAGTCAAATCTTGATGATTGGATGGGCACTCAGACTCAACCAGGGCCTGCCTTTTATTTTTTGCCTTCCTGCAGGCAGGAGGTACCTTATGAAAGCTGGTACTGGCAAGGTGATTACTGTCTGCAGGCTGACTCTACTGAGTAAATTCTATGACTTTACGAATTTAGAAATCACAAGCATGGCTGATTGCCTCCTTATAGCTTACACTGTTTACAGATCATGGATTCACCTTGACCAACTGTTCCTTCCTGTCAAATGGACTACAAAATTTTAAAATTTCAGTTGAGATTTTACATTTTTTTTAATTTCCACTTATTAATTTATTTATTTTATTTTATTTTTGTTTTATTTTAGAGGTCTGTAGAAACAGCATAAAGACCCCTTTTCAGTCACAATCACATTTCATAAAATAGTATAAAATGAGTCAAACAATTTGTGATAGTTGCACATGTAAAGAATGCAAAACATCCACACAAATAACAATAAACTTACAAATTCACACTTGACAAGATTATGGTCTACAGGTGACAAGCCTTTATTTATTTATAGGTTCATAGGTAGGTACTAGGCTATTGGCCCAAGGGCCTAAGTAAGCCTAGCCAACAAGGTTCCCTGGCTTACGCCACTCAAGAAAGTTATTTTCCTGTGCCCCTATCGAGCAGAGCATGTAGCTTGGAGGGATTAGGATTTCTTTAGGTGCAGCATGTCCAACAGCTCTGGATTTGACATAGCTTTATATGTTAGGCAGAGATCACCTCGGAGTAGGCGATATGCTATAGAGAAAAGCTGGAGTTTTTTGAGACGGTCAGTTTAGAGCATCTGTTTGAGACCAGTAATCCTTTTTGTGAGGTACTTCTGTGGCCTTTCCAGCTGCTGCAGATGTCTTGTGAGGTACATTCCAAAAGGGGCATTGTACTCTATAATGGGTCTAATGAGTATCAAGTAGAGGGGAACAATGACCTTTTTTTTCCTGGATGAGAACCCTTTTGTGATGAGGTGTACCACGTTGAAGGATTTCCTGACTACTGTGGCTATGTGATTGTCAAAGGAGAGACTACTGTCCACCTTGGTCCCAAGGTCTCTTATCACACATTTGGCGTTAAGTAGACTGCCACCTATGTAGTAGTTCATGAGTACAGAGTTTTTAACCAAAGGAGATGACAATGCACTTTTTGGCATTGAGCTTGAGGCCATGGCTCTGACACCAGGCATCTGTCTCAGTGAGGCCCTTCTGTAGGATGTCCACATCATTTGGGGACTTGACTATGGCTCCTAGTTTGCAGTCATCTGTGAACTTTGTTAGCCAAAGGCCTTCTGTGTTGGCCTGTACTTCAGAGAAGTAGATACCAAACAGGAGAGGTCCCAGAACTGAACCCTGTGGTACTCCACTTGTCACTGGTTTGAAGTCAGATTTGGAGTCTGCAACTTTTACAGTGTGGGTTCTTTCAGTGAGCCAACTGGCAACCCATCTTGTGACGTAAGGATTTATACCTAGTTTAGTGAGTTTATCTATAATTCCAGAATGGAGGATGGTGTCGAAAGCCTTGGCGAGGTCAAGATAGGCTGTGTGAACCACCTTACCCTCGTCTACAGCTTTGGTGACTGCCTCAAAGAAGTCGATCAGGTACAGGAGGCATGATCTGCCTTTCACAAACCTGAACTGGGTGGGGTCCAGAATTTGGAGATTACCAATGAATTTTGTTTATGATCTTTTCTGCAATTAGAGCTACTTTGACTTCTGCACTTATGTCTTCATTTCTTCGTCTGTCCCAAATTGTGCATCCTACCATCCTTCTCAGGCACTTCATTTCCATCACCTCTAACTTCTTCAACTGTTCTGCATTTACTGCCCAGGTTTCTGTGCCATACAGTAGTACCAGTCGCACCACTGTCTTGTACACCTTACTTTTTAGCTTCTTTGGCATTCTTCTGTCATAGACTACACCTGACACTCTATGCCATTTGGTTGCAGCCCCTCTGATTTTAGCTTTGACCTCTTCATTCAGACTTCCTTTCTCCTCAACCACCCCTCGTAGATACCTAAAGCTGTTTACCTGTTCCACTATCTTCCCTACTATCTCAATTCTCAGCTTCTGATTTCCCCAGTTTGCTGCCATTACCACCACCTTATCTGTGCTTAGTTTCATCCCATGTGCCTTCAGTTTTGCATTCCATTCTCCTATCCTTTGCTGAAGATCTTGCTCAGAGTCTGCCTGTAATGCCACATCATCTGCATACAGCAGCTTTGTTGATCTTCCCCCTCTGACCTGTTTACTAATGCGGTCCATCACCAGTATGAACAGCAGTGGACTCAGAGCTGAACCCTGGTGTACACTCAGTCCCACTGGGAGCCCCTCTTTGAGGCTAAACACTGTTTGTACTTGAGTCATCGGGTCCTTGTACATAGTCTGCACTAATTCTACCAATGTTTCTGGGACTTCAAACAACCACAGTACTGCCCAGATCAGCTTTCTTGGGACTTTGTCATATGCTTTCTCCAAGTCTAGGAATGGCCAGTTAGACTCTCTCCTCATCTCTAGCTTCTTCTCAAATATCTGTCTTACTGCTCACATCGGGTCAATTGTGCTGCATCCTGATCTGAATCAGAACTGCTCATCTCCTATCTTACATTCTACTACTCTGCGTATCCATTTATTGATCACCCTCTCCTCTCCTCTCCTTTTGTTTTATATTCTACTAAAATCTCTACCAGTGCTGGTCTGTCATTTAGAACCCCCCTATTTCTTTCTCTTTGTCTGTACTCTGATATTAATCCTTGATAGGGCAGACAATTTCTAACCTGCAGTCCAAATAAATTCTTGGCATCTTCCCATTCTATCATCTTTTCCTGTCTAGTTATTTGCTCCCAATATCTTGGTTCCTTTGCAGTTTTCTTGAATAAATTCCAGCCCCTTCTTGCCTATTGTCTGTATACCTAATTGCAGTCATCCCTATCAGCAGACTCTCCTTTCTTCATTCCCATATTCTTAGAATACTTTCTGCTGTTTATGGATATAATATTCTGCATGATTATTGTTATTCTCCTTAAAGATCTGCATCCAAAATCCCAGTCTCTCCTTGTTTCTTGAGTTTCCCCCCATTTCATCATCATCCCTTTCCACTTTAAATTATAGTTTTTATTTATTTATTTCATTTCAGTTTGATGACCGGGGAAGTCCACTGGGCCTGAAAAGAGCCCGTTTTCAGTTGAGGCCCGGGAAGAAAAGCTCCAATAACAATAACAAACATATTAGCATATACACATACAAAGCAAAGAAGTCATACAGCCTTATTCAGCATTCTAAAGTAACAAAATCTACATTCTACAATAATAATAAAATCTAGCAACTGTGCGGTCTAAGAGTCATTAACAGTGAATTACAATTAAGATTTTAAATTCTACAATAATAGTAGTAAAAATCAAGCAACTGTACAGTCTAGGGGTCATTAACAATGAATTACAATTGAGCAAGAAAAATTGCTGGAAATAAGGTATTAACAAAATCTGGAGGTTAAGGAGGAGTGGGAGGGCAAATGATGTGGGTGTAGAGTTGGTGCACAGAGTTAGAAGGTGGGTTTTGATATAGGTATGTCCTATGTGGGAAAGGAACAGGGGCATTCCCACTTTGAAGATAGGTAGGAATGGAGGAGGGATTTAAAGTTAGAGTGGTTATGAGTATTTCTAACGGAGGGAAGAAGAGAGTTCCATAGTTTAGCTAAGGAGCAGGATAGCAGAGAGTGTCCAGGTGGCCGTAAAGGTTTGTAGATTTTGAGCAGGTTCTGATTTTCTGACCTAAGTGAGTGATTAGGAATATAGGGGTTTAAGGAGGTGGAGTGAGAGGGGCAGACATATGGGTTAAATATGAGTTTATGGGCAGTGGTGAGTTTAAGGAGGTTCAGATAGTTGGAAAACTCAAGCCATTGCAGTGAGTGGAGGGAGATGCAGTGATGGGATGAGTTCCTAGAGTTGGTAGCGAATTTGCAGAACTTACTATAGCAGACTTCTAATTTAGCTTGTAGGCTGAGCTGAAAATTTGAGAACAAAGGAGCACCATACATTTGGGAGGGGAGAAGGTATGTGGAGGCAGGGGTCTTTCTGGTGGAGGGGATGAGATAATGGTTATGTTCATATAGGAGTCACAATTTTGGTGGGGTATTTTAGATGTTCGTCAATAATGACGTGGAGCTTGGTGTGAAGGACAATGTCAATGGAGGTGTTATTCTGGCTTATGATCTTGAAGGAGTTTTTATCAAGTTTTCTGCTTGTGCTGTGTATACCTCTTCAAGTTGGGTAATCTCAATCCGCCCTGTTCTGCTGGAAGAATCAGCTTATCCCACTTGGCTCTTGCTGTCTTCCCCTCCCAGATTATGTCCTTGAGCTGTTTATTAATTGCTATCCACAACTTCTCCTCTGGTTGATAAAAATATGCCTGACCTGTGTATAAAACTAAAGGGACTAAAATCATTTTAAGTGCTTGTATCTTGCTATCCATATCCATATAACAAAGCTTCCATTTTTCTCAGTTTTCGTATCATCTTTTGTTTAGTCTCTTCCCTCATATCCTTAGCTGCCACACCAGAACCATGTTTAATCCATACTACTATATACTTCATCTTATCATGTCCCCATAAATACAGATGTTGCTAAACCAATTCATGGATGGGTACATCATTTACCTCAACTGTCTTTGTTTTAGCTTCATTACTTTTGTATACCAAAAAGATATGAAGCTGTCTCATAATGTTCCACAACACTATAATTTTTTTATAAAACTTTTTCTGGTTTTGTCAGGTATAAAATAATATCATCTGCAAATAAAGCCATATTTTCTTGACTACTATACCAATTATATCCTTGAATTTCTGTATTGATCATTTCCATGATAATTCTTTCCATGGCTTTGCACACAAAACTAGTGAGACTTGTGGGCCTGTAGTTTCCTGGGGTCTGTAGATGGCCCACCTTTGTGCAGAAGGATTGACTATTGCTGTTCTTCATTCATGAGACACAAAACCTGTTTGGAGGCTACAGTTAAATAGCAATTCCAGAGAGTCTGTTAGGTCATGTTTCATGCTATTTGGAAGGCAGCCTTCAATATTGTATGAGCCCATTGATGCAGTGTTCTTGGCCTTAGAGGGAGCATTAAGAACCTGTTCCCTAGTGATAGCAGAGGGGGGGAGTTATAGTTGATGGTATTTCCTGAGTGAAGGTTGAGGGGGAGAGAAGGGGAAAGTTGGAGCTGAATTTGTTGGCCTGTAAGTCTGATATATCTTCTGGCTCAGTATAGGTGGCTCAGTGTACAATGAGCTCTACACAAAATGATGTATTGCCTTTAAGGTTGCAGACATAGCTAAAGGATGCATTTTGGTTGTCCTTGGCCTGAGACTCCAAAGGTTTATTTATAGAATTTGGAGTCTGTCTTATGATGGTTAAATGACCTTCATGCAGTTTTCAGAACTACGAAACCACAGACTCATTAGTTTCACCTGTATCATGTAGAAGGTCATGGAATGCATCATAGCTGAACTTCCACATGGTGAAATAGGTAACCTACAATCACTTGACCTTAAGCAATCTGTTTTTGTGGAAAGTAGATCCTGTTCACTTAATCTAGTCAACTTTTTTAAAACAGATGCTGAAGTCATGGACAAGGGCCTATCTGGTCGGACTGTCTACTGGGACTTGGCAAAGGCCTCTGATGCAATTACCATGCTCATATCCTCCAGGAAGGGCTTGACTATGCTTTCACCTTGTGTACTGACCACAGACTCAAGCTTAAGCTCAATGCCAAAAATTTAGCATGGTTTTCATTTGGTCAGTATGGCTATCCATATTGCACTCCTCCTTAAAATTAACATAGTCATTAGAGATAATGGCACATTTGCTGACAACAAGCTATTCTTGGCCTTTATCACTATGTATAAATCATACTCAGGGAAACTTTCTACATTGCCAACCTAATTATGAAATAAATAGCTTCTAAATGCAGGGAAGTTATACTTCCCCTCTATTATTCTCTCAATAGGCCTATGATGGAATACAAAGCCTCCTTTAGCATGTACGTCTCAAAATACCTTGCCCAACTTGAAAGGCTCTAGTGACTCCTAACTTAAAAATTCATAGGACTAAGCCCTTTAAACTACTGAGATAGATTAAAAGCCCTATAACTTTATCTCATATGGGCTTCTGCATGGTCATCTTCACTTAGCCTTCCACGCTTTGAAAGACCCCATTTTTTGTTAGCCCCCTTTTACCTTCAGAAAACTGGTAATACTACACTTACTGACTCCAAAGATCTCAGTCTTCACCTCAGAATAAATAGGACCTGTTGGAATCTAGATATCAAATCCAGCATACCCTCTAACTAAGGAATAGACTTTCCTTGCATGTCAAAGCAAAGCAATATGTTGACCATCTTTAAAAACAGTTTTAATGATTGCATAGGTATTCCCAAACTCATCCCTGCAGTATAGCTCTCCTTTAATCAATACAGCTAATTCATTTACAGTTTTGCCAGGGTGCACTGACTACACTTTCCAAAGGTCACTTAGACTGCTTGTTTGATAATAACCTATTGACCCATGACTATAAAAGAGCAGTAGTCCTGGAACCCAGCTCTGTTGTAGCAGTGTTCCCAAGACATTTCAGGGTTAATGATTCTATGCCTTCATCATGCCCATAACAAACATGCAGACAGTATTGGCAAGTGCCTTGACCCATCCATTATCAGTGTACTGGTAAAAAGTTCATTCACTGGACAAAATTTACATTATTCACCCCCTGAAACAAAGGATCAACTATTCAATATATACATCTTTTCAGCGCCCTGGTAAATTCTTTCTCATTCAGGCTTAACAGTGATAGTACTCTGTAAATGGAACAAATCTTCCTGTCTCCTTTTTTATAATAAGGACTACTACATCAGTTTGGCAATCCAGAGAACTACCGTCTTAGGACACCATTCATAAAGCATCTGTGCACTATATTTGTGAACAGCAGTGTCCACCTTCCATAAAACATTGAAAAGGCATGTTAACATAAAACCCCAGCACGGTCACTAGCTGGAGTTCATCCAGTACCATGGCCTTGTCACAGTGGAATGGCTGAATCACCACAGTGTCCTAATCTAACAAACAAATCCAGTTCCAAATATCTGATTCTGACACTGCCGCTTTGGGGAGGGGAGCTTTTCTAATGGATTACAATGCCCCTTCTGTCTCTCATTGGTGTCCCAACACAAGGACAACACCTATCCATGCATTCTATGAACAGTCTAAGCAATACCGCATCTCCATCTGCCCTCCTGAATCACCAAATTATGTTTTTTAAACTTTTTCCTAAGTTCTGGCTCATTTTCCGTTTTCTTGATTCTCTCCTACATTTACTTCCAATATCCTTCTCGTTTTCTCACTTCATGCGTCTTTCTCCTAAATACTTTTTTTTTTTACCGTTACCTCTCTGTTCATTCAACTATCATATTTCTTACTCTGTGTACCAAACATTCTATCTCATCCTGTATACCAGGCTTACACACATTGCAACAGATTTACATAAAGTGTACCAAATTTCTTAATCTCATGCTGTATACTAAACTTACACTCTGTGTGGCAGATTTACCCAAAGTATACCAAACCTTCTACATCTCATGTTGAGTACTAAAATTACACACCATTAATCATACTTGTACACTTTGCATCAGATTTACACAATGTACTAAACTTTCTGAACCTCATGCTGTGTGTTAAGCTTATATATCTTGTACCAAACACACACTATCTAACAGATTTACACGTGTATTAACCTTTTAAATGTACACACTGTATACCAAACTTACACACTATCTAACAGATTTACACAACATGTATTAACCATTTTAAATGTACACACAGTATACCAAACTTACACACTATCTAGCTTATTTACATAAGTGTACCAAACTTTCTACATTTCATACTGTATACTAAACGTATAGACTATGTGCTAAACTCACTCACCATGTAGCAGAGTTATACAGTGAACTAAACTTTTTGAATCCTGCGCTTTGTACCAAACTTCGAAATGCACATCATAAGTACCAAGTTTATGAGTCACAAACGACTACCAGAGTTATACGAATTGTACCAAACTTACCCCATGAGTATCAAAATGTGTACATCCAAAAGTACATACCAGAGATGAAAAAATCTTAAAGTGATTACCAGAATAATAAAGTGCAGACCTGCCTTAAACTGTGTGTCAAGCTTTATGAATCCTAAAGGGATTACTGGAATGATACAGAGTACACCTGTATACACTGATTGTCAAGCTTTATGAATTCTAAAGTGATTACCAGAGTGATACAGTGTACACCTGTCTTAAAATGATTGTCAACTTTTATGAATCCTAAAGTGATTACCAGAATGATACACAGTACACCTGTCTTACACTGATTGTCAGGCTTTATGAATCCTAAAGTGATTACCAGAATAATACACAGTATACCTGTCTTAAGCTGTGTGTCAAGCTTTATGAATCCTAAAGTGATTACCAGATGGATACAGAGCACACCTGTCTTACACCGTATGTCAAGCTTTATGAATCCTAAAGTGATTACCAGAATGATACACAGTACACATGTCTTACACTGATTGTCAGGCTTTATGAATCCTAAAGTGATTACCAGGAGGATACAGAGCACACCTGTCTTAAACTGAGTGTCATGCTTTATGAATCCCAAACTAACTGTTGGAGTTACATAGCAACTATTACTCTTAAATTATATGTATCAAGTTTTGTGAATCCCAAACTGATTACCAGAATTGTAATGAATGTAAACTGTGCACTGTATCAAGCTTTGAATCCCAAAGTGTGCACTGGAGTTACTCAGTATGTGTTAAACTTACAGTAAATATTCCAAGCTGTGTGAATCTCACCATGTTTTCTTTGCTTTCCTTGGACTATTATTCCTGTATTTCTTTGCAATTTGAATTTTAGCTCAGTCTTGTTATAACAATGATAACAAAAATTGTTTGTAGAATAATAATAATAATAATAATAATAATAATAACAATAATACATTTCCACTGCTACTGTTATAGTGATAGGTCTGGTAGATATGAAACTGCCATCTACAGTATAACCCCACTGGGCTGCGTACTATGCATTCAGTTGCTGCTAAAACGGGCAGCCAAGCAGAGCTGTTACACAAACCGCTACACTGGCATTGTGGACAGCACTGAAACAGGTACTCCTTCTGCCAAACTATGACTAGATAGGCACATAACAATGATACTCTGCAGCTATGCTAACCAGCAGGTCAGTTCTGAAAGTGGCGTCTCAACCTTTCTACTGACCATTTAGTTAGATACAGCAGTCGTAGCTGCTACTAATATATATGGTGTAAAACTATCAATGTGCCCCTTCCAGTTAGGCTGGCAGGCTTAAAAGCTTTAATACTGTGTTCTCTCTATAACAATGTCTGGTCAGTTAAGAATGGAAAATAGTTATTTTGCTAATCGGTCAGCTAAGTAAGCCCACTAGGCATGTATAGTTCTAAAGATTGTCTAGGAACAATATTTGGTTAAGAGGCCTGCTCAGAATTAGGGGATTTGAAAGTCTTGATCAAAGAGATCAAACCTAGGAGCAGATTAGCAGTTTATATGTGTAACGCACACACACACACACACACACACACACACACACACACACACACACACATATTTATATAGGTACATGGTAAAGCCCATATTAAAACACAGAAAATATAAAATTTACTGTAAAACAGGGCATTCTTTTAACAAGGGACATGCTCCTGTGTACCCCTTAAGGTAGGAGGTTATGCCCCCACAATCCCTTATTTAATTATTCTAACTCCAAACGCATACTTTATGAAAGGAGAAATACCAGAAGCCAAGCATTTCTGTTTTCACCAAGGCTATGGGACTGCAAACATAAGTAAACTTTTTTTTTTGTTTTTTTGTTTTTTTGCCATTCTGGGGAAAATCTAACTATGCTTTGCAACACTGGTTAAATTCAGTCATTTTTATTTTATTATTTATTTATTTTACATTTGTTAACCGGGCTGGTCTAACTGGATACATATCCGTTTTCAGTAGAGGCCCGAGGAGAAAAGCTCCAATACACAATAGAAGTACATATTTAAATTGCAAGATTCAAAGTATTGTTACAACAAGAGAATACAGCTTACATATGCAGGAATGAAAATTTACATAGATGTTATATAAGACTAAAGGACAGACAGGAAATTATACACAGAACATTGATTTCATTAAAGATACTGAAAAATAGACTGAAATCAGAGATTTTCCTTATTACTAAAAGGAAAGAGAAATTTTAGATTTTAAATTTAAATTTTTACTTTGTTATTCTACATTTAGTGTTTTAACAGTCTTATTCTTGACTTTGAGGTGGCCTAATGGTTAAGGTGTTTGCCTTACAAACACAATATGCAGGGTTTGAGTCTCACAAGGGATAATGGGCTAGGCTTAAAATGGCTTGCAAGGGCAGTTAGCTTAGTATGAACCTAAGTTGAACTGGTGTAGATGTATAAGAGGTTAACATATCTGACAGTATACTGACTGGTACAATAACCTTGCATATTGTTCTTCTTTCAACAAATTTCGGCTACATCAAACCTCCAGGGGTAAATCAGCATATGGATTCATTTGATAAATGGTTCCCACACAGCTTACAGAAACTAAACAACTATTTTTTTTTTCAGAAATTAATCTGTTTATATGCAAGCTACATGTTGGTATAGTTTTCTTCTATAAATTCTTTATGAGGTGCATTGCAAATACAGTTCAGTTCTATGTCCTACTTGATGTTTGTAAGACTTCCAGTGTTAAAGTACTATTTACTCAGTAACTACTTTAAAAAAATAATTCCTTGAAAATACTTATCTAAGCATGTTTGCAAATGTGTTGCTTAGTGCAGTTATTTTTCTATGAGAAACATATTAAGTTTGCCAATAACAAGAAAACATACATTATAACAACCCAATCATTAATTAAATGCAAATACAGCAAATATGCCTTATTACTGTAACAGTATTTAGGACACTGATTTAATTAGAAAAAGTGTATTAGCCATTGTTGTAATGTTATTTATCTTTCTAAGCCCACTCGATTCAGTGTAAATAAGTAAATAATTGAAAATGAAATTTGTGTAAGTGCCATGGGCCTAGAAACTCTCATCTTAAAACAATCCACTATTGCTGAATTACCGCTAGTATGACAATCACATTGCTCTCTCAGCTACACAAAAATGAATCAATCCATTCCCCAGTGCCAAAGTACAAAGCAATGCCAGAGAGCTGAAGAGCACATAATAGGAAATTGCTGTCAAGATACTTCTAATATCCGCATTATTTTATCATATAAATAAGCACTATGCACATCCTTGGTGTTGATATTTTTTTATTTATTTTTATTTATTACATTTGTTAACTGGGTAATGTCCGTCTGGACCAGAAGCCCGTTTTCAGCGGAGACCCAGGGGGAAAAGCTCCAAAAAATAACAATGCTAACAGTAATGATTATATACAAAGAAATACAAATAAGAGAGTGCACATATGTAAAAACATTGTTGATACAATATAGTAATACTTTGTGACTGCTCACATTGGTACCAAGTCAGTTTCTATTTACAAAGTACAATTTTGAGCTCAGTAATGCTATTTACAAAGTACAATTTATGAGCTTAGTATATGTGAATATAGGTCAGTGGAAAGTAGTTGTAAAATAATGAGCGCTGAAAAAAGATGAAATGAAGGAGTGGGAAAAGGTAGAGATAGAAGCAAAAGTAGGAGAGATGGGAGGTTGGTAACGATTAGTAAAGTTACTGAAGCTGAAAAGAGTTTAGGCAGGAGTGTGGCAGGAGGAAAGCCAATGAGTAGCAAGGTAGTCCTTAAACAGTAGTTTGAACTCACGAAAGTTAGGATTTTTAGAGATGGGCTGTGGGAGAGTGTTCCAACGTTTGGCTACTTTATAAGAATAGAGGGAGTCTCCATGTTGGTTACGGGAGTGGGTAACCTTTAGCATAAGTTTGTTGGAGGATCTGAGGGATCTGGGATTGGAACTGCATTGGACTAGACTGGCAAGTTCAGGGCAGTCATTGGGTTGGTGGAGAATTTTGTGGGCCATGGTAAGTTGATTGAGAGATAAAAAGTGAGGGAGTTGGGAGAGAACTGGTGGGATCTGTGAGGATGATTACAGGCAAACTTGGCAATTTTGTTGTAGCAGGATTTTAAGTTATTGAGGTCGGATTTTTGCAGGTTTGTGAAAATGAGAGAACCACAGATTAGGGAGGATAGTAGATGCGATCGAGCAGTGGCCAACCTGGCGTTTAGAGTAAGCTATGGTTTAGCCCTCTAGAGGGTGCGCAGTTTGATGTGGACTTTTTTGATTGTCAGAAAAATGTGTGTATCAAATTTTAGACTGTCCTCTGTTGTGACACCCAGGAGTTTAATCTGGTTTGTGAGTTCTATCTTGGTTCCATTAGAGGAGAGGATGGAGAGAGGGAACTGGCATGGTTTTGATTTTTTGTTTCTAAAAACTATTAACTTAAGTTTTATTAGGGGTGTAGTATTAGTTGATGATCAGTGAGATATTTTTCTATATCCCAGAAAGCAGTTTGCATTTTTAGTTGCAGTTCCTGGGGGGAGGGGGCTGAACAGATTAGAGTAGCATCATTGGCGTACTGGACAATGGAGGCTAGCTGAGTTTCAGAACTAAGGTTATTTGCAAATATAATAAAGAGGAGAGGACCAAGTATGGAGCGTTAGGGAACTCTGACTGAGATGGGGAGTGGGGGGATAGTCTGTTATCCGCTATTGTAGCCTGTTGTCGACTGGAAAGATAGCTAAGATAGGAACCAGGTTAGGGAGATGAACTGAGTCCACATGATGACAGTTTGTTAAGAAGTAGTTGGTGTGAAACTGTGTCAAAGGCGTTGGACATGTCGAGAAAAATGGAAGAGACATGATGACCTTCATTTAGGAGATGATGAATGGTGTTAGTGAAGGTAATTAGAGCAGTGGTAATACTACGTTCGTGTCTAAAACTATGTTGGGAACTGGATAATATGTTATGACAAAGAAAGTGCTTAATGAGCTGGATCTGGGTGCATTTTTCTAAGATTTTTGAGAGGGGGGGAAAGGATGGCTATGGGGCAGAAACTGGTTAGTTCTTTAGAGGGGCTGACTTTCAAAATCAGAATGACACAAGTCACTGCAATGCTCAGAGTATGATATCAACTGCATCAGATTAGAAGGATCTGCCAGATAATTCACATTTTCACTAACTACATCAACAAAGATAAGTATGAGAACACCAAGATGTACAACATATAATGAAACAAGCAAATAATAATAAACTATCATTTAAGGAGTAACCATTTATGGGGTGGTATATTCAGTGACAGCTGGGGATGGGTAACAGTGGGTACATAACCTGCATCTGATAAACTATTACCTTCTGTAAGTACTCTACTAAAGGACACATGGTGAGAGCAATAGACCAGGATATGAGCAGATATACTGGTTATACATTCCAAACAGGGGCTACAATGTATGCCACAGGTAAAATGTAAACAGGGGTAAAGGTGGAGGATCCAAGCCTTATTAAAATACAGAACATGATTGGTTTAACTTGCATTGTGTTTCCTTCAAGTCAGAGAATTAGACCTAAAGGTCAGTATGTGAAACCTCACAGTAGGAGTGCAACTTATTCAGCAAACTCCCATGATCCATGACATCAAATGCTATTCAGAGACTGAGGAAGACAGGCATAAAGTACAAATAACAATCACTCATCATCAAGACAAGAGATTGCTCATGCCGTGCAAAAGGGCAATCGTAGCTTTATGTGTTGAACGCAAGCTGGCCTGACAAGGACGAAGAAGACCATAAGATTTCAGACAAGGGCATTTTTGACCATACGACACATTCACAATAATCTTTTCAATAAAATGTTTGGACAAATGTCAGTGATTCGCCATATTAGAAGGATCCAAAGATGGTTTCCAACATACACATAATTATGGGGATGCAGAGCTAGGATATGACTGCTACAACACCACTAGGATCATATGAGAAACATGAAAGCAATCTAGTCTAGATATCTTATCTGCAAAAAAACTCATGAGGCCTACATACTTTGAAGAAGAAGAAGAAAAAGAAGAAGAAAAGAAAATCAACATGGTGGATAGACTGGTTGGGCTATATGAATCACTAACTATTTGAAAAAGATTGACAGGATGATTCCTTGTGCCAGAAATATCACTGGACAGGAGTATCACCTTCTAAAGTGAGAGGTCTGAACAGTACATTGCACAATGCCCTCCAGACAAAGTCTGTCCTCAAGTAAACAGAATCTTCTCCAGCTGCACTCCAACCCATGTCTTGTGTAACATAGCTCACAAATGTCACAATCATGTCATCATCCATGCGCCATCATAGGGAGTGGATACAGACACAAAGGGGCAGTTTGATCCAAATGGAGTGCAATCCATTACGTTATAAGCATCTGCCTGAACATCAAGATCATCTTTGATGGCATCCAGCTGAAGGTGGTACAAAACTGTGATAAAGTCACCACTTGTGATGTTGCAGTCATATGGGATAAAGTGCTGATCTAGCCAGGTTTTGAGTATTGATGCTAGATCAGGATCCAGCAGCACTTTACGGATAATTCCAGGTTTGGTGTGGAATGGTCTGGCAGGACGCAATGAAGCCGGAATAAGGACTCTTGAATTAGTGATCTTCTCTCTTGGTCAAAGATGGAAATGTGACTTGCTATGAGGTTCACAAAGAAACTGTGACGGTCTGGTCATCAATGAATGCCTTCCAGGAGGTCGCTAATCACCCTAACTCTGATGCACAATCTCAAATCATTGTAAGTATGTTACCAGCTCCTCCCACCTCTTACACTATGATATTTCACTATCCCTATCAGATAGCAATATAATGTAATGTAAGGTAATGTAACACTGTATGAGTAGAAAGTGATGCCAAATGAAAGGCAGGTGGTAAAGAGATAGATATCACAGGCTAAGATGTCCATGCCAAAATAAATTATATAAAATAAATGATATACTGTAACAGATCCTACCCACTCTAATTACTGCTAATAAGCCATTAAAATTACATTATACTAAACTGCTTGAAAAGAGCAATATATTACAAGAGTGCAAAGAATATACTATAATGAAAGAGTAAACAGCTGTTGTGAAACTGTCCCTGCACTGAGATGTCTACCCATTATTGGAATAACTACATGACTAAATAATAAGATGTATCTCAACATCTTTGGCCTAGAAAATTTAAACAGTTACTATAAGCAATTAAAACTATACTACAGAAATCAAGTGGCCTGTAAATGTTTAAACAAATTACACCTGTAATGGCAAACAGGCTACATAATTTGGTGATGATTATATAGCCGTACATCCTTTTAAACAAAATACAGACTTTATAAAAATGTAATAATTGTAAACAGAATCCATGTCTCTTAATTTAATTAGCCTCCTTGGTCGCTTTTCTTGTCATTTTTTTTTAAAGCACTTTATATATAATAGCTTAGATAACAACACAGATTACCTCTCCTCACGGTTTTTAAAGCTTATTAATTTATCCCTTCTATCTCTCTTTGTATTAATACTTGGTAAACACTTGTTCATAATTGCTCAGGATACACACACTTACACCTGTACAGGTGTTAGAAACTCCACCACTTGCATTCTAATAAGCTTATTTACCATTGCAATTCTAAATATTCAGATTATGTGCATTCTGACCTAGATAATACCTCAATGTCACTAAAAAAGACATTGGTAGCATTGTGCAAGTCAAATATTAATAGTATACATAGCATGCCATTAAAAAAAAGACATTTTTAATCTAAGCTCTCTAAGTATCACTCTGTGTATTACACTGCTTCTTATTCTTCATTCAAAAATGGTATTTGTGTTTTTCTGCAGTGGCCCTACCATAAAGTACTGTGTTCTCTAGCTTGTGTAACTAGATAGATAGGGGTTCTAATCTCACAGCAGTCAGCTTGAACGTGTATGTGTGTGTGTGTGTGTATGTGTGTGTGTGTGTGTGTGTGTGTGTGTGTGTGTGTGTGTGTGTGTGTGTGTACTCTTCATTCAACTCTCAGTATGGAGTCAGTTTTACACTGGGATGTGAGTTCACAGCTATATCAGACTCTCCTCCCAAATCTTCTTCTCGTCATACACTGATGATGCCATCCTCTATAAAGTGCAATCTGACACTGTTAAAGTCAGACATCTGAGGTAGCACTAGTCTTACATTGTATGGAGTACAGCCTGTATACATAGACAGGTATGGCTTAAAACTTTGGGTCTGGCATAATGGTTAAGGTGTTTATCTCACAGTCACAAGGTACAGGGCTTGAGTCTCACCTTTGACAGAAATTGGCTAGGCTTAAGATGGTCTACAAGGATGGTGAGCCTAGCACTTTTGTATGAGAATGTATAACAAACATTATATGTGAGTTTATTTGTTACCCAGTTTAAGTGCAACCTAGACCAGTGGATGTGGAATAGGAAAGTTACACTGGGCCTTGCACCAATTCCATTATGAAAAGTGATAGCTTATAAATGCTTGGCTCTCAATGTTCTTTTTGGATACAGGATATCATTACTCTTTCAGGGAAACTTGGCAAGGCTCCACAAGGCCTCCCGTTTCATTAGCTTAGTAAAAATCAATTAAACGTTATATTACTTATTGAACATCTACATAAAAATTGTATTACAAAGTTCTAACTTTCCTTCACTGAGTCTACAATGGAGATACGCCAAAGCCCACTTGATATTCCAATACTCAATATATATATATATATATATATATATATATATATATATATATATGTATATATAGGTTTACTATCAAAATGTTGAAGTTTTGGTCAGCAAACACTGAATGTTGTGCATTCGCTGATATGAACTCGATGTTCAGAGAAGAGTCGCAGTATAGTGCAGATTGGGAAATGTATCCTTTTCCTCACTCCAGTGCAATCTCGGAGTTAGAATCTTTAATTTGCAGGGGGTGTGGGGGGCACAATCCCCCACAGGGGGGTGCAAGGGGGCTTGCCCCCCTGCTAAACCATTAATGACAGTGTAAGAGTTTAATGTACGTTTGCACATACACTGCCATTATGTTTGAATTTCAATATTAATGCTGAATCTGTTGATGCTGATCAACAGCATCCACCTTGTAACTCATTAGTATGCATGCAGGATGACATCAGTTTTGGAATATCGATCGTTAATGTATATGATCATCGATATTTTGATAGCAAAGTATATATATATATATATATATATATATTTTTTTTATATATATATATATATATATATATATATGGGTTCCGTTCAGAAGCACGAAATACTGAAATCTCGAATTTCAGTATTTCGATCCCAAGAAGCCGAATCCATATAATAACACAATAATATGATTTTGCATCACGTCTCTAATATTGTTGATAAGAAAAAGAAAAAGCTTCAAAGAGATGTTGAACTATATAAAAAGGGGGTAGCATATTTGATAAAATTCAGTAAAAAATTTCTA
>NC_056744.1:1623720168-1623845168 GCF_019279795.1 Protopterus annectens
ATATCTTTATTTATGAGGTCCATGATGATCCTTTCCATAGCTTTGCAGACCAAGCTAGTCAGGCTTATGGGGCGATAGTTTCCTGGATCCGTTGAGGCACCACCTTTGTGGAGAGGGACCACTGTTGCTGTACGCCATTCTTTGGGTACATATCCTGTAGTAAGGCTGAGATTGAACAGTAGTTTTATGTTTGGGTTTAGTTCTTCTTGGAGTTCATGTAGGACGCAGCCCGGGACACCGTCTGGTCCCATTGATGCTGTGTTTTTGCTTTGGAGAGGGCAGCTCTTACCTGAGCATCTGAGATGTCAGGGGGGCAGCACTCTGCTGGGATAGATATTTGCCCTTTTGGTGGGGAGGAGGGGAGAAGTTTGCGCTGAACCTGTCAACTAGGATGTTGGCAATGTCTGTGGGTTTGGTGTATTTTTTGTCATTTTGGACTAATTCTGAGCATATCTGGGAATTCCCACCCAGGTTCCTAACATAACTAAAGAAAGCCTTGTGATTATCTTTAGTGTCCTGTGCAATTTTTCTCTCGAAGCTGGCCTTAGATGATTTTATGAGTGCCCGTAGTTTTTTGCTAATACTGATCAGAGATGCCTTCCCTTTTTGGGATTTTGCTCTATCATGTAGTAGCTTCCTCCTTCTATTGTATAGTTTGTTTATGGCTGGGGTCCACCAGACAGGACGTCTGCCTTTGAAGGACTGGGTCTTGGTTTTATGTGGGATTACATGATCCATGCATTCCTGAAGGTGTTCATAGAATGTGTTTATAAAGGATTCTGCGGTCTGGGCCGTATTTTCCACAGGCCCGGGGACTTTGAAGGATTCCACCTCAGTTTTGAGGAGTGTGAAATTTGCTTTAGAGAAATTTTTCACTGTGGTTTTCAGGGCAGGGGGTGGAGTCGGGATGTGAATATCCAGTGAGATTAGTTTATGGTCTGATCTTATCAGTGAGGGATACACTTCTGGTCTGGAGCAGAGTCCCCATGTTGGTGATGATCAGGTCCAGTATGTTTTCCCCTCTTGTGGGAGTGGTAACAAGTTGTTCCATAGCATTTGAGTTTATAAATTCTAGGAACCTTTGGGCTACGGTGTTGGAGCTAGAGTAATGCTCCCAGTCTATGTTTGGGTAGTTGAAGTCGCCCAATATAATGGTGTTTGGAGAGACCTTCATATTTTCCAGTGTTCTCAGGAAGGCCGAGTGGGGTTCCTGGGTTTGGGAGGGTGGTCTGTAGCAGGTTATAAACTGGAAGGCAGTTTTACCCACTGTTAGTTGCACATATCTTTGATGAATATTGATAGTCCCCCTCCTTTTGTGGTTCGGTCCAAGTTTTGGGGCCAAAAAGCATGGTATGAGGTATAACCTGGTAGTGCTGGGGTGCTCTCGGGAGCCTTGAACCAGGTTTCTGTTACTGCACAGATATCGATGTTCTCCATGCTAAGGAGAGTTTCGAGTGCGTGCATCTTGAGGTTTAGACTTCTGGCTTTGAGTAGCATTACTCTTAGTTTCTTATCCCTTGTGATACCTATGGAGGTGGGTTTATCTTTTGAGCCTTGCCTAAAAAAGGCACTATGGGGGTAGCAAGAGCCTTTGCCAATATCCGAAAGCCCAAGGGTGACAGGTGCAAGCCGTTCCTACCGAAGCATCGTGGCTTGTCGAGCATGTCATCCCAGGCTGACAGGCATTGGATCCCCTTTGAATGACACCAATACTTAAGCCAATTGTTGAAATTGATCATCTTGTCTTCATATTGTGGCATCATTCTTGGTGAGGGTAAGATGCTACTCAAGGTCAGGGTCATACCAGCCTGGGCTACATGCTCAGAGAGCTCCTCTATGTCTCTTTTCATGTAGTCCAGGGAGGTACGTCTCAGGTCATTCACACCAGCATGGACAATAACTGAGTCATATTTGTACTTGCCTTGGAGTAACCTGAGTGCTTGTGTTATGTGGCGGATCCTAGCGCCCGACAGGCAGCTCACCGTTACCTTCTCCTTATTCAGCCTGGTGAGTCAGTGTGCCTGACGATAGAGTCACCTATTACAAGTGTATCAGGTGTGTTGTTTAGCCTTAAGGGCTGTGACTGTTCGGCACACTGGCTTTGTGAGCTATGTGTTGCACGTGTTTTGTTTTGGGGTAGCGGTTGCTTGGGTGTCTGCTTTGGAGGTCTCTGCTGCTTAGGCAGATTTTTATTTAGAGCCTCTATATATATATATATATATATATATATATATATATATATATATACATGTTCATATATCAAAAACTCAAACTATCAAGTGATGGAAAAACACCTGGCTATGCTTCTGTCCAGGTCCATGCTCAAGTTTTCATCTCGGAACCAGTCCCTCATAAGAGGAAACTTTTGTAACACTTATTCCATAATTCTGATGCTAATGTTATTAACAAATGATTTATTCTGTCAGCATTGTATCTTAAAGTTTGGGGTGGACTTTACAAGTAAAGATAATGCATTACTGTTTATAGGACTACCTGCTTTAGTAAAGTTCTGAATAATAACTCAGTGTATTAATCTGCAAGAGATTTCCTTGACAAAATTTCCTTCCTACACTGCCAAATATTCAGATGCGCACAAGATGTCTCCCAAGTTCAAGAAAAAATCAATGACTGGAAACCATCACAAACAAGTTTACATAAAATTAACATGGTCCTACCCTTGGATGTGAATTTTAATGCTATGTCCAATAACTGTACTCGATTTATTTGTTATTTTATGTTTCAAATACTCTGCAAATTATTTAATTTTTTTAACTAGTATACATTGGTGGTGGTGCTGCGGTAGCGTTGTCACCTCACAGTTAGACGTTGCCTGTTCGATTCTCAGCTTAGAGCATCTTCTGTGTGTCGACATGCGTGAATGGGCATTCCTTCATTGAAGGTTGTGCATTAGGCCCGGCAAGCCAGCACATAAAAATCTACTGCCAATCATTATCGGACCGGAGTTCCGCTGTGGCAACCCCTAACCGGGAAAAGCCGAAAGACACAAACAAACAAACATTTTCTTAATAAATTTTGTCTGCCTGATGGGCCAGTTGCTTGTTTTCATACACTTAAAAATGCAATAACAGAAATTTGACAAATATAACCTAACCAAGTAGCAAGAAAAGTCTACAACTACACTAAGCTTAACCATGAAAATAAAAGAATGAAGTGCCTTTAACTACTGTATCAAATATGATGAACAATCAAATGTATATATTACACAATAAGTCAAAGATAAAAAAATTATGTTTCACAAGAAAAAAAATGAAATAACTGTATGCTCAAACCACTTACTCACTTACTCTGAACACAGTGTAACAAACCCACCTACATCAAAAATTTATCAAAAAGTACAACACCTGCAGCTTAAAAGTCCTCTCTGATAATTTCTGTTTGTGCAGAGGAACCAGGCAGGGGTGTCCTCTTTCCCCAAATAAAACTGCACAATAAACCATGAAAAGCCCAACCCAAACACAAAACCAACAGCAACCACAACATACATAACAGCTATAATAAAAACAACATAAATGAATAATCAAACATCACCACAAACGATGAAGCACACTCATACACAAAATACAAACCAGCACATATAACACAATACACAATGAAAGCCTACCCCTACAAACCCTTAAAATATGTATAGACATCCAAAGCCACAATACACAAGATATAAAACAATAAATAAGTACAATAAATATGCATGCACATACACGCGTGCCCACGCACGCACGCGCGCACACACACACACACACACACACACACAACTCAACCAAAAATTACATTTATATGTATATATATATATATATACATATATATATATATATATATATATATATATATATATATATGTATATATATATATATATATATATATATATAAATACAAATTATTGACACATATATATATATATATATATATATATATATTATATAAAAAACTATACCAGTAATACACATATACATAAGCATAAAAATAAACTAATAAAATTCTACTTTAACTGCTATACAACCTCACAAAAATTCTAAAATTTCCCAGACAAAGCAATATACATTTATGTATCTAATTTTCTTTTGACTAAATATATGAAAATGCTGTCATAAGAAATAAATAAATAAATCAGTCAGTAAATAAAACAGACAATGGGCATTAAAAGGCACTGACATACCCACAAAAAATAAAGAAGAAAAGCAAAAATAAAAGGATTTCCCGATACTAACTTGTCCTATAACTGCAAACCACTGAAGACATTACAAAGCCGGATACAAGGCCTGGGCATTTAGCTGACCAAATAGCCATATCCCAAACCTAGTTGTACCGTCATCCAACCTAAACTTTAAATCCACTGATCCCATGCAAAAAAAACTTTTAAAAAAGTTAAAAACTACCTACAAAACAAAAATAGTCTAACTCTAACTATAAGAAAAAAAATAGCCTAGTATATTGACCTGCAAAACCCCTGGTAATAGCAGCCATGGCTTTCCAATTCTTCAGAAGATTATACAAAAGAATAAAGATATGGCCCCAAACCAATCAAAATCAAACAAATACATAAATAAAGTAACCTGATATAACTGCACCCCACCTCTCCTATTTACAAAACCTAATTACTATACTAGTCTCCCTGCACAAAAAGTAAAATATCCCAGTTCACTGAAAACAATGGAAAGCAGGAAAAAGTGCAATCATGTAAGAACTTACCATAACAGTACATGTCTTACTGATCACTGTTACAGTATTCTAAACTGTTGGGTTATGACTAAATAACCTGGATTTCTGGCTGGGGTACCAAAGCCAAAATCTTCCATAGAGCCATACTTCCAACATATGATCTAAGTCCATGGGTGTAAATGTACATAAGTGGACACATGAGATGTGAAAACCTAAAACTATCTCAAAGCCAGGAGACCTGGGGAAACCTGAGAAAGGATACAACACAGGCAAAAGACAAATAAAAAGGGAAAAGGCAGAGAATGGCTCCCCCTTGGTCCTTGAGAAAATAGAGGTCAGAACCTAGTTAAAGACAAAGAAGGGGAAAAGGAGGGTCTGATGTAATACTGCAACAGTGATCAGTAGGACATCTAATGTTATGATAAGTTCTTACACAGCTGTATTATGTCCTTCCTTAGATTAATGTTGCAGTGTTCCAAATTACTGGATGATTCAGAAAGCTTAGTGAGTGTTAAAGGTAGATGGATCAGGCATAAGTAAGCTGTCAATTAGTCCAGAAAGAACAGACCTGGCAAAGGAGGCTCTGGATATAGAGAAGGCATCTACCCTATAGTGTTTGGTAAATGTGTGTACAGAAGACCAATTTGCTGCTTCTAGGATGGCCCTGGAATCAAATCTTCTGTAAAAGGCTCCAGAGAAGGCAAGTGCTTTAGAGGAATTGGCTTTACATGAGGAAGCTAGAGATTTTCTGTGGTAGGAGCAGCAAAAGGAAATAATTTTAGAAATCCAGTCAGCAATAGTTTGTTTAGAGACTGGATTTCCCAGCTTGGCTTCCAGTACAGAAACAAAGAACTGGTCAGTGTTCTGAATGGCCTTGGTCTCATACAAGTAAAATCTGAGCTGCCTGTGTACATCCAGAGAACAGAGGATCCATCCCCCTTGTCCAGATGATAAGGAAAAAAATTTAGGAAGCTTGATGGCCAGATTGAGGGACAGCTCATTGACCACATTAGACATAAATGAAGGCAATAGCCATCCAAAAAAAACCCCGTTCATATGAAAGATAAGGAAAGGATGGGATGTCATCAAGGCTTGAAGGTCAGAAAGTCTTCTAGCTGAAGTAAGGGCTACAAAATGTTAGAGACACGGAAGCAGCTGGCTTAAAGGTGGTAGAGTGAGCTTTTCAAGGACATTGTTTAGGTGCCAGAAGGGTGGAATAGCTTTCCTAGGTGGGTTTAAATGAAGGACACCTTTAAGAAACGGCCTTATCTCGAGCCTAGATAGCAGTGAAGGGTCTAGAGGCAAGCATGCAGAAATGGCCAACGTGTGTATTAACTGAGGAGAAGGCCAGACTGGCTTTCATTAGCTCATACATGTAAGAAAGGATAGTAAAAACCCTAGTTTGTATAGAGTCCTGTTTTTAACATGACATCAAGCAGACAATCTTTTCCATTTCGATATAGAAGACTTTTTAGTGGTAGGTTTCCTTGCCTCTTGAAGAACCTATAACAAGTCCTCATAAAATTGATGTCTATACTCGCCTACCAGGGCGAATATGATGATCAAGGAAAGCGATCATAATCCTGTCATCCATAATGTCAGGCTGAGAGATGATAGATTGGAGTGCAGTAGTAAGCCCTTGTGTTATGGCAGCAATTCCACATTGTGGGTAACTTGTGGTCATGGTCCCTTGCTAGGTGGTAAAGAAGGAGGAACGAGTATTGCCTTGAATGAAAGGGACTCACCAGCATGATTTGTTGGTTTGTCCCTCTGGATCTTTAACAAGACCTTGGGGACTAGAGTCAGTGGAGGGAAGGCATAAAGAAACCTCCCTTCCTAAAGAAAGAAGATGGCATCTGTCCTCCATGCCTGAGGGCAAGAAGTCCTGTAGCTGCTTGTTGTGGATAGAAGCAAAATGTGAGAAATACCACATTTGTGGACCATGTCTAAGATCTCCCTGTTCAGCATCCATTTGTGAAGGTCTTCCCTGGATCTGTTTAGAAAGTCTGAGGTACAAAATACCAATGACCTTGTGCAGAACAAACAGATACGAGATCTGAGTTCAGACTGGTGGCAAGATATTCAGCTTTTCACACTCATATGTCTGCTTATGTACCCTTAAGCCCATGGGCTTATCACTATATACTATATAGTTATATACTAACTCTGAGATTGCACAGTCCCTGGGGAAAGGACATATACTTAGGGACTATCAAAATCTGACTTACATGTCGATCATCTGTTTCTGTTGACCTAAGTGTGTCGAGCAAACATATGTTGACTTATGCGCATTTCACTCAAAATTAATAAACTTATTTATATATAATACATATATGTATACAAAGCATGGAAAGGTTGGGGCAGGCATATAGGAGGGGATAGATGTGAAGGGGCAAGATGAAACACTGGAGCAAAATCAAAAGAACATAGGCCTACTTCTGTCACATTGTATGCATGCATGCAGTATGGATAGACTCCTTTTATTTTTTTTGGGGGGGGGGGTTATTGTATTTTATAGTTCATTTTTGTTTTATTATCTTTTTTTATTTTTTCCTGTGGTCACTTTTCATAGATTTCTTCAAAAGGAAAGTAGATATGTATATAAATTTGGGTGTTATAGCTTTGATCAGTGAATGCATTTAACGTGTCAAATTTCTAAGAAAATTAATCAGTGTTAAAGTTGGTAGGATGTTTTCCCCTTCTCTGCAGTTGCGCATCCCTGAAGTTAATTTATGTTCCCATTTGGGGGGGGGTCCCCACATCAGGGCTGTAGCAGGCGAAACCCTCACAGTAAAAGAAACTTTTTTATTGTTTGTTGGTGATCACACATGTAACACACATTGGTTTATATTTGCAATCATTTTATTTAAATTATTTTAGTATGTAATAATAGTTACTGTTTTAATAAGTTGTTTGATGTGTTTTCCATCAGATAATTCATTATATACTCATATAGTTATATTGGGGATGTTTTATTTATTTATTTTAAAGTTAGGTTAATTAGACCACTAGGACCCCTTTCCAGTTATGACCTTATCATATAATAAATAAAATACTATTCAAATTTACATAATAGACACCACACAGGGAAAAATAATAATCATACAATGTAGGCAGATCAGAATGCTCCGCTTAGATATATTAAGAAATCTGTTAGAACATACATTACACAGCACAAGTGCAGATGAATTGTGAAGACAAATTTATTTACTTCTGTACTACAGAGATTGATTTTCCGACCTTTGAAAGTGTTTCTTTTAACATGTTTATATGCAAAAAGCACAATTTCTCCTTCTACCTGTTCCATCAGCTTTATTGATTGACAGAGCAGATTTCTGCGAAGCTGATAACTCTTTCACTCATTTCATTCACAGAAAGCGAATTTACACAGATGATTTTGCTTTGGTTTAAACCTATTCAAATATAATAAAAAATCTAGGACATGACAAAGGTTTAACCAAGCACTGTGATGTATTACACTGGAGCATTATCACAGAAAGCAGACATACAGTACTTTAAAGTTACAGAGGAAAAAGTCATCAGTGAGAAAGTTGTAGCTAGCACGTGCCGAAATCACTTCCAGCCCACTGAGAAAGGGCTAATAACACTCATCAACACAAGCATTGTAGTTCCAAATTATACTTTGATATGTTCTGCCTTTCATACGGCACTGAAAAAGAATGGTAAACAACTCGTCTTTGTATTGTACAATAAATGAAAGTTTCAAAGGTTGTAGCAGGATCCCATTTATTTATTTAGTGAGCAAAAATGCATAGTCAGTTTCTTTGAAACTTAACTCACACTTGACAGCTAGAGGGTTTGTGTCAGATGTAAAAACTTAAGTCTATGCTTGCATTACAAGCACTTCTAACAGTAAAACTCACAATTTTTAACCAAGAAAGGCATCTGCAAAATGCACTATAATTAACTGCCAGCACAAGCTGTTCAGTGAGAAATTATGGAATGACTGAGTCCTTTACTTAGAATGAGGCTGTCTGACCAATAATCTGCTAACATGAGATCACTAACCCCTCTCCCTTCTGGTAATGTCATCTTTTCTAATGGCCTAGACAAGAGCTGTTTCAGAGACTAGGACTGCACAGAGAGAACTATTCTGCCACTTAGGAGGGTTACAAACTCGAACCCACCTAAAAAGAAAAAAACACCTAGAAGTGAGGGGGAAATCAGGCATCCATTGTCCAACTCATTTGGTTGCAATCCAGTAAAACATCAGTCTAAGCAGAGCTCAGAGTGGAGAATGATATACTGTGTGACCAAGTTCTTTTGCTTTTTTTTTTTTTTTACCTAGTGCACTTTATACCTCATAGAGAGAGACCCACTGATTGATGCTGATGTTTGTCGACACATTGGCCAATCATTAATGCTCACCACTATTCACAATCTCTCACAAATATCCATCCCTGATGGCCTATACACAATGAAGTCATCCTAGATATCCTTATCCAGCAACATGGACCCTCCACCCTCATCCCAAGGATGTAAGGAAGCTTTATTTGTCTATGTGTTGTTTCTTTGTGGTAATACCATCATAGGTAAATATGACCACTGTCACTCTAGGCTTTTGTATCGGAGGGAATCTGTACAGCTAGACTGATACCCATCTAGTTATACAGCAGATGTGGTTGGTATAATGGTTAAAGTCTTCATCTTACAGATACAGGGTACAGGGTTTGATTCTGACATCAGGTTATTGGCTAGACTTGTAATAGTCTGCAGACTGATTGCCTAGTATTTCACCAAAGCAATGGATGAGAGCAAGATTGTGCAATACTGCCTTCCTCAACCTGGACAAGGTATTTTCATACAATACCCCACCTGGGCATTGTAGAAGAGCTTACTAAACTGGGTATAAACACCTGCATCATGCATTGGATAGCTAGCTGGCTTATAGACATAATCCAAGAAGTTATAATAGGGGAATCTACCTCCTACCTCCACAAAAATGCCAGTTACTATCGGGGTGCCTCAGAGCTCAGTGTTGGGACCGCTCCTATTTGGCATCTACTTCTCTGAGGTCAAGACTAACGTCAAGGGCCTCTGGTTAACCAAGTTCACAGATGATTGCAAATTGGGTGCAGTCATTCACTCCTCCCCCAGGATACAAATATCCCCTAAGAAAGCATGACACAGACTAATAACTGGTGCCAGCATCATGGTCTAAAACTCAATGTCAAAAAGTGCATCATAATATCTTTCAGAAAGACAGCCACCCCAGCAAACTACTACATTGATAATATGCCCCTAAGAGTAGATGCTGTAGTTAGGGATTTGGCAACACATGTAGACAGTGATTTGGCATTTGACCATCATGTCTCTACTGTAGTCAGGAAATCATTCTGTGATGCACAGCTTAAAGCAGGGGTATGGCAGGGGTACATCATCTACAGCCAAACATGTCATCATTCCATTGTACTCTGCTCTCATAAAACCAATCATTGAATGCAATCCCCCAAACCCCCCTTCAGTATACTCCATGAAGGGCATATGCAACAACTGGAGTATCCATA
Source organism: Protopterus annectens (assembly GCF_019279795.1). Taxonomy (NCBI): domain Eukaryota; kingdom Metazoa; phylum Chordata; order Ceratodontiformes; family Protopteridae; genus Protopterus; species Protopterus annectens. The sequence continues at coordinate 1,623,730,372 of NC_056744.1, forward strand.
GAGATTCCTCACAAAAATAATACATGGTGTGGAAAACAAGGCGTATGCAGACCACCTCAAAGCCTTGTCCTTATATTTGGTCTCCTAAAGGCTGCTGAGAGGCAACCTAGGCCTGGCCTACAAAACATCCTCTGATCCAGCCTTAATGGACCTGTTGCACATTGTAAAACAAATGGCACCAGAAATACCTGATCCAGGGGCCTAAACCTTGCTGCAACATAAATAGGACATGCTGAAAGGATAGGCATGTGTCTCAGAGGCATCTTTGAAACAGGCTTCCCATCCACATGAAGTAAAGTTCATTCATGCACTTATTCAAGTGAAACCTAGATCAGTGGATGGCGAACCATGAATATACTTCTGGTCTTGCACATATGCTTTGTTTAGAGACAGAAATCTTGGAAATGCTCGGTCACACACACCCAAGTATACATATCCCCAAACAACCCTTGTGAACCAATACCTATCAAATTTCATTGGGAAGCATAGCTAGGCTTGAAAAGGCCCACTTGGGTCGATAGCCTAGCATTTTACTATAATAATATGATAATATGATTTGGTAAAGCCCCCACCACCACCACCACCACCACCACACACACACACACACACACACACACACACACACACACACACACACACACACAATGGATCATTCCTGGTGGCTCTGTGGTAAGTATCCACTAGGGTACACTCTGAGAACAAATCTGTTGCTGCAGTAATTACTGACCGACTCTGGTGAATAAGCTGACAGCACATTTTGATTTCTTATTAATTTTAGCTGCTAAGTTCAGTTTGTCTTTCTTAACTTCAGAAGGGATAAGTTAAGAAAAAAAAATTTCTTGGATTATTTTCAGAGTAGGTTAGGTGTAAATTGCTGGCCTGTCACTTAATTATAAATGAATTTGGTGAGAAGAAAAGTGTGTGAATCTAAACACTCAGTAACTTAAAGAGCATGTAGTGCCTTTCCAGAGGACTGTGATTCATTATTACCTACGTTGCAGAGGAAGGAATTCTAATTTATTCTTCAAAATAAAAAGGTTATATAGTGCTTTTTAAAAATATATTTTCACACATCTGCAAATTGTGTTTCTATGGCAAACAATCAGAATGATATCATGGGAGAGATTGCTCATGATAGGTATACAGAAGCAAAACATTTTTGGTAAGTAAAATCAAAATGGTTCCTTAGAAGTGTAGTTAGTTATGATACAGCAGCAGTAATAGATAATTTCAGTTAATCTCAAGGCAAAACAGTTCGCTTGCAATATTTTCTTTACAGCATACCTTTCCAGGCAGTACAAATTTCCTGTGGTTGCAGTCACCACACTAATAATATGAAATGCACTACAATAGATTTTGAGGTATCTGCCTACATAAGGTATATGCCTTTTCTTTTTTATATATCCCCTTATGTGATATCATAACAAGACACATTGCAGTTCCTAGAAAACTAGATGGGGGCATCATTACCAACAAAGCATGCACAAATATCTGTTTTCTGCATTAGACACATTATAGTTTGCCAATGTATATAATAAGGAAGTGACTTCCATGAGATTCTTACGTCAACCTGTTATAAGATGTGTCTTGGGCTCTTTAAAGTAAATCTTTATTCTAACAGTAGACCTATTGTTGTTTTTTCCCTAGTGTTTTCAACTTAGCAGCTCTTGATTTGTCAACCCTTTATAGTAATTAGATCCTAACCACCCTCCACCTCCTAAAGGCAGAATTTGGTGCTGAAGAAGTATTTCTATTTCCTATCAGGTATAGTTTATTAATTAAGGTGCATCTTAAGGGTTTATCAATTGGCAAGCAAACCTGATGAAGCTCTCTGCTGAAACATCTGGCAAGAGTGTTCTCATGTAGAATAGGCCATATTATGTCTCAGTTATACAAACAGCTTATAAACAGGTTATAAACTTGTAGCAAATCAAACCATGGAGAAACAGGTTAGAGGAAGGGAGGTGCATTATAATATGTGCAGGCTAGAAATGTGGCCAAGGGACCAGTGGAGGGAGCCTGGATGTGGGTCAAGTGAAAGGGTGGGAGATAAGAGTGAGAGATTATTGACCCCCAGAAGGATTGTGTAGAAACTGGGGTGCTAGAGAAGTGGAAGGAAATGATAGTGGGCAAAAAGTTAAATGGAAACCTTAGGCCAAGGCAGTTGGAGAGAAATCAAAGTGAAGTGGGGGAGACAGCAAACTGATCAGGCTTAGACAATCACAAGGCAGGTTGAGAACGGCAAAAAGGGGCCAAGACAAGAAATGGCAGGTAGAGAATGACAGGCAGGAATCGGGATAAAGGAAACAGCAGGGGAATGCAGCAAGAAAGTGCTACCTGTTTGGAGACAAATCAAGAGGAAGAATTTGAAATGAAGAACAAAAGGAAATAGCAGAAGGACAAGGAAGAAGAGGAGGACAAAGATGAGGAGGAGGAACTCAAGGTTATGAAAGGAAAAGGAGCCAGGAGTAGAAAATGGCGGGAAATGGCAGCCTACAGTGGGAGATGCAATGGGGCTGTCTGCTACACAAGAATGGAAGCAACCAGCAGAGATAGTGAAGATATATGAAGTGATACAATCAGACTGGGAAGGGGTGGAAGCAGCAGCGATAATGACATGGGGCAGGACGTCAGGCAACAGATGACATAATATGGGGAACAAAGTAGGATGTTTGCTGAATGGAGACTCAGCTATTTAGTGAAATAAGAGCACTGGCAATGATGCAGAACAAGTCAGGTTGCTGTGAAATCAGTTTCTGTGCTTAAAGTTATTAAGTACTGATAGACATTAATGGAGGTGGTCAACAAACTGGAGGAGTGAGTCATGTGTAGATACCAAAGACTGTAAGTGGAGACAGTTGATATGGAGCTGACAGGGCCAAACAAATGTCAGGGAGATGTCAGAAATGATACATGAAACATCATCCACTCACAAAGAAATAATAGAACTGAGGAATATAATGACTAGCTACAGAGGTGGATGAGGGACAAAGGCTTAGGACTGGTATTTGGGATACTGAGTGAGGCCTGGGAGATGGGCCAGCTGAATGTCACTGACATGCTTAAGGGTAGAGTACGTCTTAGCCCAGAAAGAACAATAGCAACACACAAAGCTGGGTAGGAAAGGCATGTCATCATGATGGTATCTATAAAATAGAAGGTAAGAAGTGGATGCGATGGACGCAAAAGAGAGAAGTAAAGTTATCAATCACTAGCAAGCAGAGAAACTAGACAGAGAACAACATAGAGGAATACATAAGTTTGGTGTGGCAGATGACTAGATAGTATTACCATGCAGTGCAACCAACCTAGAACAAAAGATGAGGAGCTGCAAGCAGTGATACAAGAAGGGGAGGGGGTTGAACATCATTGGTATTGAGAAACACTGACCACTGATAACACAGGCAAAGACACAGAGGTACAGGGGTATATATACTGTTTTGTAATGGAAAACAGGACAGGAGTGATCCCTGTAAGGGATGACATCTAGTGTGAGATCAGATAGTAGGAGAAACATCATCTCAAGATGGGAGTGATGGTCATAACGAGGGCAAGAGCCGTTATGGTTTGAGTACAGGAATGGGAAGAGTGCTGGTGGACTGATACAGTGTACAACTCCCCCCCCCCCCCAGACAGGTCAGTTAAAAGATATGAGGACATAGTGGGGTGAAATAAAGGAGTCTTTTAAGAGCAGGAGGAGAGTTATGTTTACAGAAGGCCTGAAACTCTCAAAAGCATGCTGGAAGATCCCAAGCTCCAAGGTGAAGAGAGAATGAGAACAGAATGGAAATTTGGGTCATGATGGATTCAACCAGCTGCTGTAGACAAAGAAATATAATTCTAAATGTGGTCCTAACCAAAGTGGTCCTAACCATGTGGTCCTAACCAAAATGGTCCTAACCTTGTGGTCCTAACCAAAGTGGAAGTTGTCAGAGGGACCCAGCTGAAGGCAGGTGTCACTACCAAAAATGATTATACTACTGTATGGTTTACAGTGGGGATGCTACAAAAACAAGGGCAAAGACAATGTTGTGGGATTTCAGGGGGTTGAATTACAATGAGCTGTGGGAAAGAGTCAACTGAGTTAAAAGACAGGAGGCAAAACAAGGTAATGAACAAAGCATGGAAATGGATCATGGAAACAGTATTCATCTATGGAAAATATTTGAAGAAAAGGCAAAAAGAGGATAAAAGCAGTGTGGCTACATAGGAATGTGAGGCAAGCAATCAAGGCAAAAAAAAACACAGCATATAAGGTGGAAGGATGGAATTAAGGTTACAAAAGGTGCACATAAAAAGGTAAAACTTAAGGGCGACATTTGATATCAGGGAAGCAAAAGCAGTAATAAAAACAGAGGTTACAGAAGGGTTCAAGAAAATGAACAAAGGTTTCTTAGGTAAGGGACAGAAATACTCAGCCAGGCTGAGTAAGGATGGAATGGAAAACTGGACAATAGGGAACAGAGGTATTACATGAATGTCATCTCTCTGTATGGACAACATGAGCAGTAGGTTACCACACTAGGAGGGAGCTAGGGCAAATGGGGAGAGCAGTAGGCAGATACCAGGACAAAGGGGGACGGAGTTCTAAAAGGAAATGGCTGCACTAAGGAAAGCTAAACCACAGGGATCAAACAGGCTCCTTCCTAGGGTGCTCAGCAATTTGAACAGGGAGGAAGTTGATCACTAGATGGGAATTCAACAGATTATTGGCCATCACCTACCTGAGACTGGAAAAAGATATGTTTGTGTGGGGAGAGTGGAACAGGAAAAATCTGAGGGACTAGAAGACAATTAGTCTAACAGTCGTACAGAAAGTCATGAAGAAAAGGTGAAGAAATTATGGTTGCTTCCCTACAGAACACTAGTCTCCATGATGACAACCATCACAAGTCAGTGGCCAGAAGGTGCAGTAATTTAAAACTAAGCTAGACTTTTGACCCAGTTACAGGAGAACGTGACATTGAAATGCTGGTAGGTATAGTGTACCTAGACTTCAGCAAGAGGATTGTGGTGACAGATACAATGTCAGGAATAAAGGAAGTGAGAGAGTTGGGTTCTGCATGGGTCAGTCCTGGATCAAGTGCTCTTCTCTGTGTTCATTTTAGGCATATGTGACAATAGAAGGTACTGCCAGCAGAGCTAGCTGGAACTTTGTAAATAATTATATGTCATTTGTGAATATCAAACTGATTTATACAAGATGCTTGTGTTACAGATGTATTAGAACTGTATGTCATGTGTATATCAAACTGATTTGTACAGATGTTTGTGTTGAAAAGGTATTTGTAAAGTGCTTGTGTTTGAAATGCATCCACAGTGTCCCTATTGGAGAGAACAGAAATGTACATGCACTATTGTAACTGGTTAAATGTATGTGTTTTAAAATGGGAAAGCGGAAGACACAGGAGGTTAACCTCAGTCCAGCAAACTTTAAAATATATCTGAAATTAAATCACTTTATGGACTAGGACATAAAGATGCTGCCTTACAGGTTTCAATGGAGCCAGAGACACAAAGTCTGTACTAGGAAGCTTTCTGTATTGTCATTGGGGTGAAGTAATTACTACTCTGGAAGAGTGGAGGTGTGAAATTGTTGTATGACTTCCAGCACCTGCCACAGATCTGAGCAAAAGCTCTTGTGTGTGTATTTTTACAGGTAGGTGCTAACACCTACCAGCTTCCAGCAATGGGGGGTTTCCATGGGAACTAGAAGTCAGATGACAAGAAGTGATATCATTCTGCAAGCTTTCCCAGGGGGTAATATTTTAGATATTATTTTGAGAAGTCTCTTAGTGAGACAGAGCATTCTGTATTCTGTCTTGGGTCTGACAACAAGAAGGACCATTCACCACATCACCTGCCTTGTTCTATTAAGTAAGCAGGGAATAATAATTATCTTAGATTCAGTCAGGAATATAGTGAAGCTTAGTTTAGATGTTGTTTTTCTTTATTTGTCGGGATCAGTCTTTTAATGTTATTTTAAATATTTCCTGTGATTTTGAACTTTGATGTCAATGTGAAAATATATTTAATATTGTCTAGTTATTTTATTATTTATTATTAAATATATTTAATCCTTTCCTTATGGCTGATCTTTGTAGAGTATTTAAGTTTTGAGAGCATTTGCATATTTATTTGGAGACATTGTGTGGGCCACTCCTAATAGCCTTGCTCTTGGTCAAACTACCATTTGTATTAATATTAGTTTGACTTGGTATATTAGGTACCTTTTTAAGGGTCGTAAGGTAGCTGGTAGGAGTGTCTGGTGGCAGTGGTAACTACATTATAGACTGGGCAGAAGTCAGCATAACTAGTAAACCTGTGGTAGCCTTTCCCAGGTGTCTGCTTGTGTGTGTGTGTGTGTGTGTGTGTGTGTGTGTGTGTGTGTGTGTGTGTGTGTGTGTGTGTGTGTGTGTGTGTGTGTAAATCAAATCTCCAAGAGTGTGTGTGTTAGCTACTTGGGCAGAACCACGAAGCACTGGTCGGACAGAGAGGGTGCTGGAGGTCTTGGCTTGGACACTCAGCTGAGATCTCAACTCTATAGCTGTGCCAGTGGGGAGTCTTACTGGGGATCTGGAGAAAGGGGGAAAAACCAGCCCTGGATGACTGTATTCCCTGTGTGTTCTTAAGGGAAATTGTGCTTGATTGTACCTGATGCAGAGAGCTGCACCTGGAAATACTGGTTGTGTATCTGTTATCCTCCTAGTGAAAGTTCCCGATAGGTGCCAGTGGTGAGAATTGAGGCTCTTGATTACTGGCCCAGAGGTGGGGCATCACAGCATATCTGAGAGAAAAGATAACAGGTCACACTTCTCTGCAGTTGCCACAAAGACATGTGCAACAGCAAGGAAGGAAGAAAGAAAGGAAGGAAAAGCCTAAAGAAGGACTTGGAAAGACTTTGTAATTGAGTAGATACATCAGAGATGAGGTTCACTGCAGACAAATACAAACAACTACATGTGTCATAATCATCCTGGTGTGAAGAAAAGGTCTTAGGAGTGAAACTGATGGCAAAACAGCAGGAAAAAAAACGTGGAGTTTATCACACAATAACTGGAACACCAGAAGCAGAGTAAAAGTTCCATGATTAAGATCAGAAAGAATGCTGAGGTACATCTTCAGAGGACAGACTCCAAAATCAATAAAATAATGATCTTTTTCTATAAGGCTTTAGTCAGACAACACTTAGGGCCTTTTTAAGCCTAGCCATACATCCCAAATCTCTGGCAAGTTCTGATGCCCTTGATAAGTGCAAGCAGGGGCTTTGGAGTTGAAACATTTACAAACAGGGGCCTGGGAGATGAACCATTTACAGGCTGTCTGTGTCCATTAGAGACATAGGTGGCAAACCATGGATGAGTTTTCTGTTCCCCATCCAATTATCCAAGTTACACTTTAATTGAGTTAGGGAGGAACTCTGCTTTAAATGGATGGAGAGCCTGTTTCTTTGAGAGGGTAATCTCTGGGATACATACCTGTCTTTCCAGCAGGTCCTATTTATATCACAGGCGATGTTTATGTATTCAAAATGGATAATTCTGTTGTTGTTTGTTTTGCAGATATGCAGGAGATCCATCACAGTGGGATCTGACAATTCTCTGTATGCTAGGCATAGATTCCCCCCTCAACAGCCTATAGGAGACAGAATACAGGAATAGGACCTTGAGGAGGTCTGCAAAGGACATGTCACTTATGTCCTGTATTCTTTTGGTGAGGAACCTCTGTGGATATTCCAATTGTTGGATATGCCTGGTTTGGTAAATACCAAAGGGGCACTGTACTCAGTGATAGGTCTGATGAATGCCAAATACAGTGGAACAACGACTTCCTTGGACCTAGATGCCATACCTTTGCTTATAAGTTGTGCAGCATAGAATGATTTCCTCACTACTGTAGACATGTGATGGTCAAAGGCTAGATTACTGCCTATGTGTAAACCTAAGTGTCACTTTTATGCCATGTGTCATGCTTAAGCACAATTCTAAGTTGTTTACAAGCTCATATTGTTGTGAAGGTACTGATGGACATTGCCTAAACAGTTTTGACTATACTTATAGTGACGTTTCTTAATTGTGTCTGGATAACATAAAAGCGTGTAGTCTATGTAGCTAATATGTACATTTGCTTCAGATTTATGAAGTAGCACTCAGAATTAGCCTGTTTATCCCTAATATACTAATGTTCTAACTCTGTTATTCTTAAGTTTTTGACTTAAGTTATAGTAGTAACTTAGAAAAAATAAGAATTATGCTCTAAACAATGTCTGTTGCTTGCAAACTTGAAATATATGCTTTACCCAGTCTGCTCCTGCTTCCCTTGCACTTGACTGTCTTTCTCCTTTACCATTTACATGTGCATTGTTCTATCCCTTCCTTTGTTCAACACTACCCCTCCTGACTCTTCCTTAACTCTGTAGTCTCCCCTGCTTTTTTCTCTTCTCTTCTGTTTCTTTTCCTCTTTGTATCACTACATATTCTGCTTCATTCTGTCCTTCCTAATCATCCTTCACTCTCCCTCTTTATAGGTTGTAAAGCTGCAAATACTTATATATTTTCAACCCCTGACTGTGCAACAAAAATTGCAGCCCTATACTTGACGTACTTAGTGGCACCTTGGCACAATCGTCCAAAGATTTCATGAGTTAATGTATGTTTGTCATTGCTGGACTTAATTCCTCCTCTTATATCAACTGTGTATCTCCAGAGCTAATAGCAGGCACATCACCACAAAGCCTCTGGTATCCCCCCTATTGTTTTCACTGTATACTTTCCCTCTACCTTAATGTTATAACCTGGTATATACTACTGTCCCCTCTCTTAGCCACTCAATATTGGTTATAACACCAAATTCTCCCTGCAACCTTTATAGTGTATTTTTCTCGTCACATACTTTTAAAGCTAACCAGCAATTATCTCACTTTCCATTCTCAACACTTCAGTCCTACATATACCTATTACATTCACAGCTAGTTGGTAATACTGATTGTTTGTTTTTCTCTCTCCCTCCAAACTGAACGAACCCAGGTTCAACCCGCTCCATTCGCCCTTGCTCTGGCTCACTTTGCTCCCCTACCCTACCCCCATCCCACCCACCTCCACTTTCTCTAGATTTACATACTCCCTTTGCCACACCCATAACATTTCCTATCCAATCACAACTATCCACTCCTACTCCTATCTATCCATCACACATTTACTTAATCTAGCCAATTTCCCTTCTCTACTTAAAGCACAACCCCACTCACTTAAAATATACCGAAATGCAACCTCCTAACATGTTATGTCTACCCACCACACTTGCTATTTCCCTTCTATCTGCCTGCCCCTGAACATATGATCATACCCTACAAATCACAGTTACTCACTCCCCAACTTTCCTAACCAATGCACTCCCATCTACCCTTCCTGTCAGCTTTAACATATTTCCTCAATTATTTAATAACAATATCACTCAACAAATCTTATTCAAACTTCTTCATTCATAATCCTACACCACTCCTTCCCATAAATTTCTGAAATTACTTTTCAAACGTATATATCTATATCCTACCCTGAATACTCGTATACTTCTAAGCAAATACATACATCCCAATCCAGGCCCAACTCCCCATCCTCAACCTACCAACCCTGTAACTGCACCTCTGTCTAACGTTACACATATTTTACAATGCAACTCCTCCGACCTCTTAATACTAAATTTTAATCTAAGAAGCCTATTAAACAAGATCCATGAATTCCATGCAGCTATTGCTCACTAGTCATCACATGCATCTATTCTAACTGACACCTGGCTCAAACCACAAATTCTTGACCAGAGAATCCTTCCCCCAGGCTATAACATCCAGAGACAAACTAGAACCCTCAAATGCTTTTGTGGTGTAGCAATATTATATAAAGATCATCTCAACCTTAAATGCCTTGACATTAGCCCCCCCCCCCCCAATATTTCTGACATGGAAATACTAGTCACTCATCTACAAATAAACCCTAATAAGAATATCATAATTATAGCTATCTACCCTCTCCCGGGCAACAACCCTTCTTCTGCAGAAGACCTTCTAAGCTGGTGCTCTTCAACACTAAGAGAATAAACTATTTTAATGAGAGATTTTAACCTTGATTGGGACGCATTTTCCTCTAACATCTCATCAAACCATATTAACCTTTATAGCTTCATTCAGTTAATTCATAATCCTACCAGAGTTGACAAACATAGTAACAGACAGTCTATACTTGATTGGGCCCTTACTAACACTAAACCATACTCTTATCACTCAGGTTGTCTCTCAGACAGCCTGAATGATCACCTATCTACTAAGATGACACACCAGCCCCCCTAATGAAATCACATACAAACTTATCAGCAACAAAACTATCTTTAATTCTGAAGCCTTTACCACATTTTTCCAACAAGTCATCTGGTCCCCCCAAAACATCTACAACTTGATCTTGCAATTCAGTATTTCAACAATAACTTTCTTGCTATCTTAAAACAGGCTAGCCTCCCTCAGAAAAAATATGTATAAAACATTGACCCTGGCTTTCTCCTGATGCAAAAAGGCTCCTTAAGCAGAGAGAGCATGGCACAATTATTAACTCTTAAAAAACTCGACTACCCTTCAAAACTATTGGCAACTTCGTAACCTAGCAAAAAAACAAATCAAGCGCAATAAAATACAACACTACACGACAATCCAAAATAGGCATCAAAACAATCCAAAACAACTCTGGGGAGCCATAAACCAACTGCTCAAACCTGGTAAAGCCATTACCCCATGCCCAACTAAAACTAACTCCCCTGACAATATAGTCACCAAATTTAACAACCATTTTGTTAACTCTGTACTATCACTAGTAAAAAATAACAATAACTCTCAACCAACCTTACCCATAAATTATCCAAAATATTGGAAAGGTGTATCTACTCACAAATCATGGATTACCTTACCACCCATAACCTTCTTACTTACACTCAACATGGCTTCAGACCATACCATAGCACCACAACAGCCTTTATATCATTCACTCATACAGTCAACAAACACAGAAACAATGGTAACTTTGTATCCGCTATCTTTCTTGACCTGTCTAAGGCATTCCATATGGTTAACCATAACAAATCCATATCATCCCTCTCTGAACTAAACCTCAGAAGATCCACCATTACCTGGTTTCAAAGCTATTTAACAAACAGACAGCAGGTATTGCAGTGTAAGCATGAACTCTCTCCTCTACTACCAGTTACATTAGGTGTCCCCCAAGGCTCTATCCTTGGTCCTATACTCTTTTCTATCTTTACTAACAACCTCTACTCCTCCTCACTACATACTTTAATTATCCAATATGCTGATGACTCTACACTAATCTGTTCCTCTCCTTCTGTCCAAGAACTCCAACTAATAACTTATTTCCTCTCTATAGAAGAATGGCTTACCAACTCTCAACTAATATTAAACCCTGATAAAACTAAACTTCTCATATTTCCACCAACTTACCTCAATACTCATCCTCTCATTTTCTCTATCACATCTCACAATAATACCAGTATCTCTCCTGTCTCCCACACCAAACTCCTTGGCGTTGAAATACACAGCAACCTGAGATTTGATAATCACATTGCACTCACCATTAAAAAGTACATAAAAAACTAGGAGGGCTATATAAAAACAGGGAATTCCTTACAAATAGCACTAAAGCAAAAGTTGTACAAACACACCTTCTGTCCACTCTCTTATATGCCTTCCCAATCCTTACCAATCTTAGAAAATCAGATAATGCTAAACTTGAAACTTGTTATTACAAAATTGCAAAATTTGCCTCTAATATTCCTCATCTCACACACCACTGCTCAGTCCTAAAAAGACTTAATTGGCTCAAACACCCCCATCTTCTCCTCTATAATCTGCTCATATTTGTCCACAAAATACTTTACTATCCAGACAAAATCCCTGCATTACAAAACCTAATACATCCCTACTCCAGTACTAGAGTCCTGTACTCCAATAATAAACGTCTCCTTCAAGTCATTAAACCTTACAACTCTGCTGGATCTTCCCTATAATCTAATTTCATAGCAAAACATGGAAAACTTTGCCCACCAACATAACTGCAATCTCCTCCTTAACCCTATTCAAACAATCCCTAAAATCACACTTACAAGCCAAGTGGCTATGTAATTGTAAATCTCCAGGCTATACCTCAGGTCTCACAGGATTACCTCTTACACATTTCTATCAGGCGTTTATCCTTCCTTCAGCCTGAAATTCTTTCTCTTCCTTCTACAATTCATTCTTGTCTTAACCCTAAATCTTGGAATATTTTCTGTATCTCTTCTACTCCGCCTGTACCACCTGTCATCTAACTCATCTACCTAAATTGTGTCTCCCTTCTAACAGTAAAGTCCATCCTAAACCATCCTTCCAGCATTACATTTACAGCTTCACCTTTCAAACTGAATAGCTTCTCTTAACTCACCCACCCAGTTACAAATGTTATCAGTTATTAACTACCATTATGGTTTTGATGTATTATGTAAAGTATCCTGCTCTGTATCGATGAAATGATGTAAAAGGGAAAATGTCTTACTTCTGTAACCGAAATTGTAATTGATAATACTTATGTTGCATGTGCTTTGTTATATGTGGAGAGTTCCTACCCGGGCCTCTGCTGAAAAAGGACTTGTGTCCAGTCAAACTTTTCCAGTAACCAAATGTAAAATAAATAAATAAATAAATTCTGATACAAATTCTGGTTCCTTCATCTTTCATCCCATACAAACACACCACATAAGAAGACTCCTATCCAAACTTAAATGGTCTTCTATTGGCGATGACCAACTTTCTAATGACTACCTTAAACTTGCTGCAGGCACTATCATTTACCCCATATCCATCCTTATTAATCGGTCCATTACTGAACAGTACATGCCATCACTATGGAAAGTGTCCCATGTAATCCCCTACACAAGGGTAGTACCTTCACAGATTTCTCTAATTACAGACCCACTGCCATCCTCTCCCCTATAGCAAAAATACTAGAAAAGTGTACTCACTCACAACTTCTCAACCACCTCTTAAAACATAATCTTATATCCTCCAATCAACATAGTTTCCAACCTAAACATAGTACTATAACAGCCTTTATCAGTTTCATTGAGACAGTCAACCAACACAGGAACAATGGATTACTTATCTCCTCTTTATTCCTCAACCTATCAAAGGCATTTGATACAGTTACACACCAAAAACTTATCAATGAGCTAGCCTCCCTTAACCTCTCTCATTCAACTCTCACCTGGTTCATTAATTACCTAACCAACTGTCAACAGGCAGTTTTATGGGGTCTATATCACAACATCAAATGATTAAAATCACGAATGCTCCGAAGAGTGAAAATGCTTGACCTTGAACTCGTTATTGTGGGAGGCTGCACCCCCCCACTCCCTGCTAAATATATATTCCAACTCCTAGAGTGCACTACAGTGAGGAAAGGGAAAATATTCCGATCTTCACTGTACTGCAATCTCAAATAAGCACTTCAAGGTCGGCCATTTTCACTCTTTAGGGCGTTCACAATTTTAATCATTTGATATAGACCCGTTTTATGACATAATGAGATTTCATCTTCTCTGTCTCTGTCGGTGTACCCCAAGGTTCTATTTTAGGTCCCCTTCTCTTCACCATATTTACAAATAGACTATGTAGAGTCACCCAACATGCTACTCTGGTTCAGTATGCAGATGACTACTCCCTCATATGCTCTGCTCCATCCCAACCTGCCCTACTTAATAAAAAACAAAAATCCTTTCTGGACATAGAAAAATACTTTCTCAGCTCACAACTGATTCTTAACCCTTCTAAACCAAAACTAATGCTTTTCTCCACTAGCAAGAAATCTACTGACCCTACTACTTTCACCATTTATTCATTAACAATACCCTTATTGAACCAGTAGAGCATCCAGAGTTACTAGGGGTCATCATCGACAAGGACCTCAAATTTGAGAAACACTTAGCTCTAGTTATCACAAAAGTGCATTTCAAGTTAGGTTCCCTATATAGAATAAAGCCTTTTCTACCTGATTCCACCAGACATGCCATCTGTAGAACACACCTTCTATCTAATCTCTTATATGCCTCACCCATTTTCACTAACTTAAGAAAATGTGACTCAAACTAGAATCCTGCTATTACAAAATAGCCAGATTCTCCACCAACCAGCCTGCAAGAACTCATCACTGCAAAGTACTACACCACCTCGATTGGTTGGAACTTCTTAACCTATCAGCCTATAACCAGCTAGTTCTCATTCCACTGTGTATTACCCTAACTACTGTCCATCTATTAGCAACCTAGTACAGCCCTACTCCACCAATAGAACTTTAAGGTCTTCTAATAAATTGCTCTTGAAAGTCACTAAGTCAAAAAATAGCTATTGGGACTCCCTGTATTCCTTCAAACTAGCCAAAACCTGGAACGATATTCCTCAAAATATGCTGAACACTAACAACACTACCAAATTCAAACAACTGCTGAGGGAACACCTTAAAAATACTTGGTTTTGCTCCTGCACAGCTCCTGGTTAGCTGCTCTAAGTTGTTGTTTCTCCTACTGCTCTCTTATCTCTCCTCTCCTTTTTTTCTTCACCCATAACTTTCTCCTTCCCTTATTCTCCTTCTTTCTCCTCCTTTAGTTGTCTCTTTTTCTCTTTATCTCATAAGTAACAGATTTCTCAGCCCTTGAATTTATTATCCAGCTTGTCACAAAACTCTATTAATGGTACATTTTTTATTTTCTACTATTTTGTTAATTTTAATATATTTGTTTCTTCAACATGTATCCTATATGAACATTGTACTGTCACACTTTGTATGTTTTTTTCTAATATGACAACATTGTAATCTGTGTAGCTTTTCTCCCCAGGCCTCCACTGAAAATGGGCTATTTTTAGGCCCAGTTGGACACTCCTGGTAAACAAAAGAAAATAAATAATCAAGTTCCTGACTACTGCGTCAACTCTATGGCGTGTGTTGTCAATATGATAGTTACCAGGGGCAGATGACTTCCCAAAGAATACTATTATGCATTTCTTGGCATTTAGTTTTAGTCCTTGGCTCTGACACCAGTGGCTTGTCTGTGTCAGCCCTTCCTGGAGAACATTTGTGTCATTGTGTGTTTCAATGACAGCCCCTAATTTGCAATCATCTGCAAATTTAGTCAGCCAGAGGCCATTGACATTGACCTTGACTTCAGAGAAGTGAATGCCAAAAAGGAGCAGTCCCAGGACTGATCTCTGAGGGACTCCACTTGTGACTCACCTCTTTGTAGAGGTGGATTCCCCAATTCTAATTTCCTGGGTCATGTCTGCGAGCCAGTTGGCTATCCACTGGGTGACATAAGAGTTTCTACCGATCCTTCTGAGTTTGTGAACAATGCCCAAGTGGGGTATTGTGTCAAATGCCTTGTCCATGTCAATGTAGGCGGTTTGAACCATTTTGCCCTCATCCATTTCTTTGGTGACCTTCTCAAAGAAGTCCACCAGGCTGAGTAGGCATGACCAGCCCTTGACGAAACCAAACTGGGTTGGGTCCAGTGACTGGTGGTTTAGTATATCATTACTGATCATTTCAATGATAATTGTTTCCATGGCTTTGCATATGAGACTAGTGAGACTTATGGGTCTGTAGTTTCCAGGGTCTGTAAATGGCCCACCTTTGTGCAGCAGGATAACTATTGCTGTTCTCCATTCATGAGGCATGAAGCCTGTTTGGAGCCTACAGTTAAATAGCAATTCCAGAGGACCTAATAGGTCATGTTTCATACTATTTAGAAGGCATCCTAGGATACTGTCTGGGCCCGTTGATGCAGTGTTCCTGGCCTTAGTGACAGCTTTAAGAATTTGTTCCCTAGTAATAGCAGGGGGTGTTATATTTGATGGTATTTCCTAAGGGAAGGTTGAGGAGGAGTGAGGGGTAAAGTCTAAGCTGAATTTGTCAGTCAGTAAGTTTGCTATGTCTTCTAGCTCAGTATAGGTGATTCAATTTACAATGAGTTCTGCACACAGTTGTGTATTCCCTTTAAGGTTGCAGACATAGCCAAAGAATGCCTTGTGGCTGTCCTTGGCCTGGGAGCCCAAATTTACCTCAAATTTGGCTTTGGTAGACCTCCTAATTTTTTGCCATGGATTTTCTTCCTTCTGTTATACAGGCTATTGATTTTGTGATCTGTAGTATTGGAAGCCATAAGTGGAGAGAGAGAGACATTAACTGCCAGAAGAAGTCCAGAGAAAAACTACCAGAATGGTACGTGAGATGGAGGGTAGAGGACCTAGACAGAGTCAGCTCATCTCAGGATGGAAAAGAAAGGAGAGGTGGAACATCTTATGGATGAATAAGATCATTTCAAGGAAATGTGAAGAAAAGGAAGGATGCAGAAGCAACAGATTGTAGGTGTGATATACTCCCTGAATCTGCAGTGGTGCTTCATGAAGAACATCATAGACCCAAGGAATATCTTGGTGGAATGCGTAATGGGGAAGGAAGTCATGGAGGCAATTAACAGGGCATGGGACACATAAAAAGGTACAGGAAGAGAGGAATAAAGGGAGTAAAATGTTAGATTCAACTAAATGTAGATTAGATAATGTACAGTGTCTTTATCCAGTCTACACACAGTAGTGTCTAGGCGGCACAAAGGATACAGACATGAAGTTGTGTGAAAAACTGAAAGGATGTAGGAAGAGCAATGTCAACAGGGAGCAAAACAAAGGCTGAAACAAGACCAATACACTTGACCCATATAAGGACAAATGGAACAAAGTGAATACATGGTGACCAAGAAAAAACAACAGTAAGCACAATGTAAAATGCAGACAAGATGCAAGATGAGCAGTGGAGGCAAGCTGTGTAGGAATCGGGCAAAATATTACAGGAGTCTGAAACAGGAAATGTCAAGAAAGTGCAATGGGGCCTAAATTCAGAATACCAGTATGTGCAAGATCCAGAGTGGACGAGGAAAAAAACAGTAAGTAATTAGTTAGTATTTGTATAGAATGCAATGAGAAGGACTCCTGAGGGCAGCAGGGAATGCAATACACAGACATCACAAGGGATTCAAGGTATACGATGAACAAGAAATGCAAATGCAGCAGTGTGCAGAATTCATAAAGAAAGCAAACACTTTATTATGTGTTCTGGACAAAGAATAGACGGAGACAGTTCCATATGATGTGTATAAATAACAAAATTAGTATATGGGTTCTACAAAATAGACATGGGAGACAGTGTAGATTTATTTTATTTTTATTTGTATTTGTTTTCTGGAGTACAGCACTGATCTCCATGGACTTTTCTCACACTCGGCCTGGGAACAATGTCTGTTTAAGTGACGTACTTAGAGTCTCAGAGTTAGACAATGGAGGCTGAGCGAATCAAACCTTACACCTCTGCAACACAGGAAACAGCTTGTTAACAGCTGCTTGATAATCTAAAGTAGGACATTATACAGGATCTATAAAGGCTACAGATACAGCAGTTTGCAGGACCTATAAAGCACAGCATGCAGCATCCATTACGGAGGAAGTGTCATAAGATAAGTAAACCCTATAGCATGTAGGTAAAGCAGTTGGAAGTATCCCTTAAATATGCAAAGAAAGCAGCGTTAATGGTGTGTAAATTGAGCAGGCATTGCCATATGGGAGATCAGTAAGGACTAAAGAAGATGGGATGTCCTGTGAATAAAATACAGAGGGAGGACAGTACAGCATACAGAGACCATAAATGATACAGAAAATGCAATGAGCAGGATGAAAGGCCTATGTTTGCAGGAGCTTCTGTTGAGATTATTTCTATAATTTTTAATTTAGCTTTCCTTCTTGCAGCTTTCAGAATTTAATCTGATTAAGGACATACAGAAGATGGTTCTTTGTAGTGTCTGTTGCAAATAAGGTGTATTCAAGAGTCCTTAGTACAGAAAGGACATAGAGAAGATGGTTCATTATAGTCTCTGTTGCAGATAAGGTGTATTCAGGAACCCTTAGTACAGAGAAGGCAAATCCCGCTTCTGCTGCTACCCTTCCCATATCACATGGTAGACTATTGTACTATTCACCCTTGATTACAGCACTGCAGTTAAATTTGTGTCATAAGCAAATGCATTACAGCTGCATGCGTAAACGAGCACAAGTGAACCATAAAAATCTGAATTTTCACAAACACATTACAGCACAGTTACTTGTGGTGTGATTAGATTAAATTAAAGAGCATGGTGTGTAACTATTTAGGGGAACCAAGGCCAAGTGACTTTATATGTCTTCCAGTGCCTTACCCCTAGGCTTTTTTCAGTTAAAAAATCAGCAGTCGCATCATCAGGTGTCTGAAATGCAAAAATAGATTTATTGTGTCTTATGTTACTAAGTTATAACCCCATTAATTTTTAGCGACAGGAGTTGGGGAATTGTGGTGGTAAGCAGCCTATCAGACTATGAGATCTGCTGGGGTTTTCTTTTAGTTTATTTTCTCTACCCATGGAGTTGGTCAGGAACATTGATATGGAAGTACACCAATGACAGGTCCATGCATATGCTTCTGCATGTCAGACATTTAGCCACACCCCTGTAGTAACTGCTTGTAATGGCTTTGATACTGGCCTCCAGTGGATTGCATGCCAGCAGTGACTCAGGTCACACCTTTCCATAAGGAAGAAGAAAATTGGTGTGTTTATCTAACTGCCCTAATACACACACACACACACACACACACACACACACACACACACACACACACACACACACACACACACACACACACCTGTCCCTCAATCACCTGAGATAATCAGTAAAGAGGAGTGATGACATATATCCTGACATAGCAATAATAGTTTGGCTACATCTTAAGGATCTCTTAACTTTGTTGCAACCACTGTTGAACAAAACTAATGCTTTTGAACTTCCTTTATTGAAGATATGCAGGGCATCTGCCCTGTTGCTACTACCATATCCTTTAGCACTAGGTGAAAGCAGCTGTAAAAGAATCCTCATAGCTTACAACAAAACTTATGTTTTATTAAAAGTATTTCCTACCAGGCAGGTGGGCTGGTCCAAAGACCCTTTTCAACCACATCCGTGCACAAGACAGATCAACATACAACAATGCAGCAAAAAGACAAAGAAGATTATGTAGTTGTAAGTCCTGAGTTCTTCAAATAATACAGATACATAAATAAAGTAAATAATCTTTTTAGAGATTCAGTATGATTAATAACAATTCTAAACTGCACGGTAAGAATTTTAAAACCTGATCAGCATTTAGCTGTAATGCTAATTCCTAATTTTGCAAAAGCTGGAGGCAAATTCTATAGTTTTATATTTGCACATTGGACCTAATTTATAATAAGAATATTGGACTCAGAGGTGTGCTAACAGCCTGTTATATGTTATTCGTTAAATATCATATAGAATAATTCATCCTGGAAAAACATAATAGTGAAATTAAAGAGAGTTTATAATGCATTAAATCTACAGGCACTATAAAGCGAGTACACATAAAGCAATCTTTTAAGTAATTAAAAAAAATAGGAGTACACATTTATAGTCATGACATAAGGTTATTAACAAAACCATTAGCAGGCCTAGCTGTTAACATTACAAGTTACTCTAAAAAAGATCATACGGACAGCTAAATGTTACATGACTATATAGAAACTGAAGTAGTCAGAAGTATTCTTTTGGTATGTACTTATAAAGATAAATAAAATGTTCTGTGAGACCACATTTACAGCATCAGCACAGCATAATGGATATCCATCTGCAACTGGTGGGTATCTAAACAGCATTTATTTACTTGTTTGTTTGGGTATTTATTTGTCTTGTAATGAGGCACATGCTCTAAATATTATGCTGCTGAGCCTTGGGTATGGCCTGACAGTACAGTAAATATTGAAATGTTTGGTGAATCAGACAGGCAAATCAAAAGGTCAGAATTGTAAGGGATTTCAGTATGAAATAAAAATTAGTAGGTAAATCACCTTTAACTAAATACAGAAGAATCATCACCACCATGTTCACCCAGAACAGAAGGATAAACAACTATAACAACAGAGCAGTGATGGTATAGAACCAAAAATGCTAGTCACAATCAACAAGGGAACATATAAAATACAACAGGAAATGAAAAATTAACACAACAGACTGCACTCCAAACCTCACCAGATTTGTTCATAGTTTCATAGACAAGTACTAGGCCAGCTACCCTTGGGGTCATTTTAAACCTAGCCAGTGCCCTTTTAGTGCTATCCCATTTGAAGTTAGAATGTCCTTACCATCTTAATGTAGATAATTATATATTATCCCTAGTGAGAATAACTGGGATCATGCTCTAGATAATTTTGGGGGACCCATTCATGTGATACAGCATTTAGGAGCTGCTTCTATCCATACAGGGAGCCATCCTAGGGTAAAGTTTCTATTTTATTTTTAGAATAACAGAATTATGAGATATATAGATAATGGGAAAATGAAATACAAAGTAATTATACTGTGATAAAAACATGTCTGTGGGGCTCTGAACAGTTATCTGACAATTTTAGGGGTTGACCCATTTGTCAGTTTTTAGGGAGTACTCTTTGCACCCGTTCAAGTATATATATATATATATATATATATATATATATATATATATACATATATATAAAATCAATATATATAAATATATATATATATATATATATATATATATATATATATATATATATATATATATATACTTATTTATATATATATATATATATATATATATACATATACATACATAAAGGCTAAAAGGAGAAGTTTATCATGAAAAGCCCATGTTTACAGCTCCAATTCCCCTAGACAACAATGAATGCTATTGTCAGTTCTCACTCAACAATACTTTACTATAATTAATTTAAATATACCAAAAGCTATTTAAATATACCCAAAACTATAACACAAAAATGTATTAGGCTGATACCAAGCATGCAGGTACTGGAATCTTTGAGAATCATTACACAGTGTAATCCAGCAGGAAATGTGTGACCTCCAATTCAATTATCTGTTAGCTTTGAAAGCAGTGAAAGTACTGTTGTGTTTGACAAGTAGGGTGAGCTTGTTTCACAGGTGTGGAATGCATTTATTTATCAGTGTAAGTCTTATTTATTTATCAGTGTAGGCTGAGATCCTTGGCACAGGCACTTGAGGAGCCACTGGTTTAGCAAAGGTGCAGGAGTTTGTATAGTGCAGGGTCTTTCATGGCTCAAAAAGCAAGGCAAAGGTCACCACAGGTGTGGTAGGCAACCAAGTACAACGACAGGGCTATCTGTCCATCTGGGTAGCTAATGGACTTGACTTTAGTTAATAATCTCTAAGGTCTCTTAACTTGAGCAATACAGTAAAAATGGTGCATGCCAAAAGGAATATTATATTCAGTGATCATCATCATCATCTTCTTCTTTCGGCTGTTCCCGTTAGGGGTCGCCACAGCAGATCACCTGTTTCCATTTCTTCCTGTCCTCTGCATCTTGCTCTGTCACACCAACCACCTGCATGTCCTCTCTCACCACATCCATAAACCTTATCTTAGGCCTTCCTCTTTTCCTGTTACCTGGTAGCTTCATCCTTAGCATCTTTTTCCCAATATACTCAGCATCCCTCCTCAGCACATGTCCAAACCAGTGTAATCGTGCCTCTCTGGCTTTGTCTCCAAACCTTCCAACCTGGGCTGACCCTCTAATATACTTATTCCTAATCCTGTCCACCCTCGTCATACCCAGTGCAAATCTTAACATCTTTAATTCTGCCACATCCAGATCAAACTCCTGCCTTTTTGTCAATGCCACTGTCTCCAACCCATATAACATAGCTGGTCTCACTACCCTCTTGTAGACCTTCAGTGATGGGCCTCATAAAAGATAAGTACAGGGGAACTTAGACTTCTTTACTGTAGAGGAGATACCTTTGGAAATTAGTTGAGACAAGTGGGATTTCCAAGGTACTGTGCAGCTATGATGGTCAAAGGATACTGAGTTGTCAACAAGATGTCCAAGTCTCTTATGATAGTATCACATTGGACAGGTGTGCCATCTATATAAGAGGACATGGAGAACATTTTGTATAGCAGACCAGATCCTAAAACATTTTTTAGCTTATGGCTTAAGGCTTTTGTTATTAAACCAAGAGTTGGCATAGTCAAATCTTTGATGAAATAATTCCGTGCCAAAAGATGTTCTGAAAATTGCCTAGTCAGAGATGTTGCTAGGGTGGGGTGAAGGGGACACCCACCCCAGGTGCAAAGTGTTAGTGGACACATGAAATCAGTCTTCAGTGCATTACCAGAATTCAAAATGAATGCCAGTACTGCGTTTCTGACCATAACTGAAGCAATCTAGTTCTCTGTGTGTGTTAGAATCAAAGCAAACAGTATGCTGCACTTTAAAAGGAAAGAAGAGCTGTTTTACAGGTTCATTGGTAAGTACTAGGCTAGCTGCCCTTGCAGGTCATTTTAAGCCTAGTCAGTTTTCCATTTGGTGCTTGAATTAACCTGCCTCATTTGGTATTAGATTGTTCTTACCCATCCCGTGGTCAGTAATTATATATTACCCCTAGTGAGAATAACTGTGATCATACCGTTGATAATTTGAGGGTATCCATGCATGATATAAAACATTTAAGGGCTGTCTCTATACTTTAATAGTATAGGGGCATTCCTGGGATAAATTTCCTGCATCCCATCCATGCAGCCAAACTGTGCTTGAATATGGACACTGAGCTTTATGTAGACGGGGACTCTGTTCCAGAGCAGAAGAGTCCCTTGCAAGATAAACCCATCCTTCCAAATCATTTTTTTTATGTTTCAGAAGAGGTTTAGATCCCTAGGCTGAGTATTTCTGATGCCATTTGACTTGCTGATCAGTACTAGGTTGAAAGGATGCTTTATATGCCAGATACAGGTCACCCATACCTCTCAACTGTCCCTGATTTTCAGGGATGTCTCTGATTTTGACTCAGATTTTCACTCTGTCCCTCTTAATCCCTCCTAAAACTAGTGATGTTTGGAGGTAAGGTGGTGAATTACACTTAATGAATAATGACAATAATTAAGACTTAAAACCTTCTTTTACTTCAGAAAATGTGTATTAATTCATATGCTCTGATTCTGTCAATGTCTCAAGTTAATAGCACTAATATTTTAAAAGTGTCCCTGATTGTCCCTGATTTTTTTCTTGACTTGTCCCTGATTCTGTTGAAATTTGTCACCAATTGGTTGAGAGGTCTGAGGTCACCTCTTTGCAGTCTGTAGGATACCAAGTACAGTGGCAGGGGCTTTGAGTCAGTCCATGTATGACATATTTTTTTTTTTCAAATGAAAGTTGAGGGGGAATCAAAATGGGGGAGGGGGACAAAACTAGGTGCCAGATTAGCCAGCTACACCTCTGTGCCCATTTTTCGCTCATCCTCAAACTTAGATAACCATAAGCTTGGACCATTAGACTGGATATCAAAAGATGGGTGGAGCCCAATACTGA
The DNA here is from genome assembly GCF_019279795.1 of Protopterus annectens. Taxonomy (NCBI): domain Eukaryota; kingdom Metazoa; phylum Chordata; order Ceratodontiformes; family Protopteridae; genus Protopterus; species Protopterus annectens. The sequence continues at coordinate 1,623,753,910 of NC_056744.1, forward strand.
GCTCTGTAGGACACTGCTGTTACCATTTTTCAGTTCAAGGGAAGGCTCTGCAACTTTCACTACATGAATTCTGTTAGCCAATGACAATGTAGGGATTTACATGAAGTTTACTAGGCTTATCAATAATACCTGCTTGGGGGATTGTATCAAAAGCTTTGGCAAGGTCAGGATAGGCAGTGTTATTGAAATTACTGTTGTCTACAGCTTCAATGACATTTTTGATTCTACGATGAAACACCAACCTCCTGAAAGCCGAAGAGCCAAAAAGACAAAAGAAAAATCCCAAAACTCAGAAGGGTGAAAAAAATCAGTTTTAATTGTTTTTGCAGAAGAGCAAGTCCCTCACCCCCAACACTTATATACCAACTCGATGGTCACACCGATTTAAAGGTAGAAATCTCCCAAAATAAGTGAATCATTGCCACCACTCAGAAATTGCACAATGTTTCCTATTGAAACCAACACTTTTTATGTTTTTTTTTATATTTTTTTTCCCTTCGTGTTACTGACACTCAAGTAATTTCACCACAAGCAGCTGTAGTGGAGATGACTTTTTCAAAGTTAAGGAGATTAGGTTTTGCCCTTGCCACAGCTATACTGGCTTGTATCAGGGGACAGGAACACGTGTTTATTAATGAGTTTAGATATGATGAGGTCCGTACTAGTGAGATCAGTGGGTCTGTAATTAGCTGGATCAATGGTAGGGCAAGCCTGATGTAGTGGGAATCACAGTACTGCTCTCTGAACATCAGGTGTATAACCTGCGAAAAGGCTGAGAATAACAAAGCTTAGGTAGAGTCGCAGCCAGGTATATGTAGCACTAATACGTAGAAAACATTGTACATCATCAAGGCAATGAACTGCAATGAAACAAGAGCAAAATGCCAGTACACAAACCATAAACCAAGAAATCCATAAAAAACACAAAGCACTGACAACCCATTCAGTTTTATTTATTTCTCTATTTTTATTTACTTATTTGTGTTTGATTACTGGGATTGACCGACTGGGCCATGCAAGACCCCTTTTCAGTGCAGGCCTGGGAGAAAATCTCCACAAAATTATATATTCTAACAATAAAAATAAAAAAATGTACACAATTTGAAAGAAAATGTAATACAATACAACATGATAAAATTAATGACCTAACACAATGATTGTTTTTATGAGAAGGGAGAAAAAATAATTACAAAATCATCTAAGATACTTAGTCTGTAAAGAAAAGGTGGGGCTTTCTGATCTTCTGATACCCCATGTAAATGCACTGCCTACTTGGTCACTAAGAATCACATACTATTTAATAAAAATGCATTAAGTACGTAAAAACAGATGTGGTATTATGGTGGCAGAGAGACACCCCAGTGGAATAATTTTGTCTGTCTAAGATGAAAATCAATTTGTACAGCACCCGAAGGTTTTATATTACAATCAGGAAAGGCAGATACATGCAAGCATTTCATACTTACAGTTTGGCATGGGTAGATCTTGACCAAGAAATGACACCAATATGTGCAATAGCACAAGTAATTATTTTTACATTGCTGAAACCATTGGGCAAATCTGCCTTCTTTCTGTCTCTTCTCCAAACCTCCAAAAATTACTTATCCACTAAATTGATAATTGTTCATTTCTAGATTGTATACCATCATTATGATCAAACTTCTTTGAAACGATTTCATAAAATTTAATTTCTAGCCATTAATGATGCAGTAAACCATTCAATTACATAACACAAGGCAGTGGTTATCAAGACTGAACCTCATTTGCCAGGTCTGTAAATCAGGGCTCAAACTATTGCACTATGCTGTCTTGTAGCTTTCTAGTGCAATCAAACTACACCTCCAGTCTGCTGCAGTAACTTTTTCCTGGAGCCTTGATTCTAGAAGATGGGTGTTTTAACCATGCAGAAAAAGAGAAATCCTGCTTGGAGATAACTGAAATCCTTTGGCTAGAATACATGTTGTCCCACCCCCCCCACCTCCACCCCCACACATACACTATTTGCTAAGCTATATCACAAATGCATTGAAACTGAGTTATATCACATACATGACAAAATAGTCCGGGTCAGCACAAACTAGCAAACAAGATAATAAGCTGTGAATATAATACATCTTGGGTTTCAATGTGGTGCCGGAGGTAATAATGCTGCCACATTGTACCTAGTTTTATTGTCTGGTTCTTGGCAGGGATGTTCTCCTTACCAAGTTGGCACTTTCTCGTTCTATCTAAATGGGCTTTCACTTGGGGATCCACTTTCCTCTCACATCTCAAAGATATCTACTTGGATAGGAATGGACAATGTTCAAATTGCCTCTAGCTGGGAGTGCGGTGTGTTTGTCTGCATTTCCTGGGATGGTCTGGTTTCCCAGCTCAGCCTAAACCTTCTTTATCAGTATTGCTTCAGTCCAGCCCCCCATGACCCTGAAACAGATGGATGGATGGACAGATAGGTAGATGGATAGATTCATAGGTTCATAGGTAGGTACTAGGCTATCGGCCCAAGGGCCTAAGAAAGCTTAGCTAACAAGGTTCCCTGGCTTACGCCACCCAAGAAAGTTATTTTCCTGTGCCCCTGTCCAGCAGAGCCACAGAAGTGATCCCCGGGGTGTATTTCCTATTTCCCATCCACTCATCAAGATTTTTCTTGAAGAGTGCTATTGAGGAACTTTGCTTGACATAGATGGGTAGCTTGTTCCAGAGTATGGGAAGTCTCTGGACAGGAATCTATCCCTCCAGCATGTCCTGTTTATTGTGGTGACAAGGTTTAGGTCCCCAGAGCATGTAGCTCAGAGGGACTGGGATTTCCTTAGGTGTAGCATGTCCAACAGCTCTGGGTTTGACATAGCTTTATATGTTAAGCAGAGATCACCTCGGAGTAGGTGATATGCTACGGAGTAAAGTTTGAGTTTTTTGAGAAGATCAGTGTAGGGCATCTGTTTGAGGCCAGTAATCTTCTTTGTGAGGTACTTCTGTGGCCTTTCCAGCTGCTGCAGATGTCTTGTGAGGTACATTCCAAAAGGGGCATTCTACTCTATAATGGGTCTAATGAGTGTTGAGTAGAGGGGAACAATTACCTCTTTTTTCCTGGATGAGAACCCTTTTGTAATGAGGTGTGCCACGTAGAATGATTTCCTGACTACTGTAGTGATGTGATTATTAAAGGAGATACTACCGTCCACCTGGGTCACAAGGTCTCTTATCACACATCCGGTGTTAAGTAGACTGCTGTCTATGTGGTAGTTCATGGGTACAGAGTATTTACCAAAGGGGATGACAATGCACATTTTTGGCATTGAGCTTGAGGCCATGGCTCTGACACCAGGCATCTGTCTCAGTGAGGCCCTTCTGTAGGATATCCGCATCATTTGAGGACTCGACTATGGCTTCTAGTTTGCAGTCATCTGTGAACTTCATTAGCCAAAGGCCTTCTGTGTTAGCCTGTACTTCAGAGAAGTAGATACCAAACAGGAGAGGTCCCAGAACTGAACCCTGTGGTACTCCACTTGTCACTGGTTTGAAGTCAGATTTGGAGTCTACAACCTTTACAGTGTGGTTTCTGTCAGTGAGCCAGTTGGCAACCCATCTTGTGACGTAGGGATTTATACCTAGTTTAGTGAGTTTAGCTATAATTCCAGAATGGGGGATGGTGTTGAAAGCCTTGGCGAAGTCAAGATAGGCTGTGTGCACCACCTTACCCTCGTCTACGGCTTTGGTGACTGCCTCAATGAAGTTGATCAGGTTCAGGAGGCATGATCTGCCTTTCACAAACCCGAACTGGATGGGGTCCAGAGTTTGGAGGTTACTAATCTCTTTGCTTATGAGTTCCATGATAATACATTCCATGGCCTTACAGACCAGGCTCATCAGGCTAATAGGGTGATAGTTCCCGGGATCAGTAGTGGTTCCCCCTTTGTGGAGTGGGACAACTGTTGCTGTGCACTATTCAGTCGGCACAAAGCCTGATGTGAGGCTATGACTGAACATGGTGCTTAGGTGGTGAGCCAGTTCGTTTTGAAGTTTGTGTAAAATGCAGCCTGGGATGTTGTCCTGTCCCATGTTTTTACCTGCATAGTTGTGATTACAGGGACTGTGCATTCTTCCTGTATAGATATGGGCACTTTAGGGGGTGAGAAGGGGTTAAAGTTAGCACTGAACCTATCTGCCAGGATGTTGGCAATATCAGTTGGTTCTGTAATTTTCATGCCATTGTGCTGTAACTCAGAGCAGATCTGGGTGTTGCCATTGAGATTCTTGACATATCTATATAATGCTTTGTGGTTGTCCCTAGAATCAGTAGTGATTTTGTTTTCGTAGCTAGCTTTAGAGGATCTTATAAGGTATCTCAGCTTCTTACTGAGGCTGACCAGGGAGCTGCTCCACTCATGGGATTTTACTCTCTTTTGTAACAGTTTCTTCCTTCTGCTGTAGAGTTTGTTTAGGGCAGGGGACCACCAGATTGGCTTCCTTTTTTTTTGGAAGATACCATCTTGGTTATGTTTGGGATAGCACGATCCATGCACTTGTGTAAGCGCTTATAGAGTGCATTTGTGTAGGATTCAGCAGTCATAACTGTATTGTCCATGTGCATGGGTTTCATAAAGTTTGCCACTTCTGTCTTAAGAAGCATGAAGTTAGCTTTGGAGAAATTTTTTACCATTGTTTCCTTAATAGGGGGTGGGGGCAGGATATGGATATCTAGGGTGATTAGCTTATGGTCGGTTCTGACCAACGAGGAGTTGACTTCAGGTGTGGAACACCGGTCACTCATGTTGGTAATGACTAGGTCTAGATATTGTTGCCCTGGTAGGGGTATGGATAAGTTTATCCAGGGCATTGGAATTTATGAATTCCAAAAAGCATTGCGTGAAGGAGTTGGTACATGAGTAGTTTTCCCAGTTAATGGTGAGGTAGTTGAAATCACCCATTATTAGGGTGTTTGGTTGAACCTAATATTTTTCAGTATATCAAGAAAAGAGGAGTGGGAATCCTGGGGCATGGTGGGGGATCTGTAGCAAGCTACAATTTGGATTGCAGTTTTGCCCAGAGTTAGTTGCACTTGGATAACCTCGGATGCATTATGCTGAGCAACTAGCCTGGAAGTGTGGATATCCTTAATGAATATGGACACACCTCTGCCTTTGGTGTTCTAGTCCAGGTTAGATGGCTGAAAAGTGTGGTATGAGTTATAGCCTGGTAATGCAGGGGTGCTCTCTGGAGCCTTGAACCAGGTCTCAGTCACTGCACAAATATCGATGTTCTCCATTTTAAGGAGTGCCTCGAGGGACTGCATTTTGAGATTTAGACTTCTAGCATTGAGTCGCATTATCCTCAGTTTTTGCTTGCCTGTTCCTGTTACAGTGGTGAATTTGTCATTTGAACCTTGCCTAAAAAAGGCACTATAGGGGTGACAAGAGCCTTAGCCAGTATCCAGAATCCCAGGGGTGACAGGTGCAGGCCATCTCTGACAAAGCATTGTGGTCTGCCGACCATGTCTTCCCAGGCAGACAGATACTGGATCCCCTTAGAATGACACCAGAAGCTTAGCCAATTGTTGAAGTCAATCATTTTGTCCTTGTACTGCGGTGTCATTCTGGGCGATGGCAGGATGCTACTCAGGGCTAGGGTCATACCTGCCTGGGCTACAAGATTGGAGACCTCTTCCATGTCTCTTTTTATGTAGTCCAGGGAGATATGTTTTGGGTCATTCACACCAACATGGATAATGACAGAGTCATATTTGTACTTGTTGTGGAGTGACCTGAGTGCGTGGGTTATGTGGCAGATCCTGGCACACGACAGGCAGCTGACAGTAATTTTCTCCTTGTTTAGCCTGGTGAGTGGGACATCAGTGTGCCTTACTATAGAGTTACCTCTGACTAGTGTGTTGGGTACATTGTTTTGCCTTATGAGCTGTGGTTAAGTGGCACACTGAGTCTGTGGGCTATGTGTCATTTGGGTTGTGTTGGAGGGTGGAGGTTGCTTGCATTTCTGCTTTGGAGGGCTCTGTTGCTTGAGCAGATTATTATTGAGAGCTCCTGTGAATGTTTTTGTGTTTCTATGTGTGGATTTTGGTGGTGTAGGTTTAGTGGGACTATGTGATAAGTGTGGTGTGGTGTAAGTGTTTACCTTCTCCTCTTGACTGTCAAGTTCAGTCTTGGTTGGAGAGAGCTTTACCTCCAGTTTGGCTAGATAAGTGCACCTCTCACAGGTTGTAGTGTTGGGTGGTAGGAGGAGAGGGTTGTCTGTGTACATGAGGCAATTGCTGCATTGCCCCAAGATGCCCAGATTCATCAGATAGACAGGAGAGAACACTGGGAGCTGACCCTTGGACATGCCTGAATAAAAAACTATTTTCCTCTATACAAGTGAGGGAAGTGAGTACAAACGCTGTTTTTCTCTAAGCAAGTGAGGAAAGTAAGTACAAAAACTGTGTTCCTCTAGGTAATGAGGAAGGTTGAGTGCTGTAGTAATTTGTAGCTTATTTAGTGCTTACAACAAGTTCTGAACAAGTGCTGAGCACGAATAAGCAAATTCAAGTGCTAAAACTAAGAATCTGTATCTGAACTAGACTAGTTACTAGTGCAAATGCTGGATTTTAAATCAGAAAGTTGCGAGAGATGGAAAAATTGCCCATACTGCCAATAACTACAATTTCTGGGCCAGAGACCACTCCTTATGTGGTAGATAGGTTACCTAGTGCTTATCACTCCCACTGATAAGCTAGAAGGCTTCCCTCCAACACAGAAAGGCTTGGAGGGCTCAGGAGCTTACAAACAGTCCTGGATACAGCAAATCTGTATCTGGACTAGACTAGTTACAAGAAGGGGGGAAAACAAGTGCAAATGAGGGCTTTTAAAACAGGAAGTTGAGAGAGATGGAAAAACTGTCCAAACGGCCAATAACTACAATTTCTGGGCATTCTCCGGACATGTATTCCAATACAGTGAACAGCCCTTGCATAGTAGTTGCATTTGAGTTTATCATTCATCACAAGCTCTCATATGAAAACTAATTGCCCTGCTAGCAGGCCTTACCCAATTATTAGTGATCTAATAAAGCTCAGGTCATAGTAGCATAATCCCTTATTGACCGGTTGCATATCATGCCAAAGTTCTACTTTTTAACCTGTATTTCTTACCGTAATAATGCCTGTGTTGCATTATGAGTAAGGAACTATTGCAGCATCCAAAAACAACAAGTAAAAGTAGCAGTAATAAAATCTGTATAACGTGCTAATAACATGAAAGAAGACTGGGAGTATTTTAGAACATTGCTGTACCATTTCTTAAAGGGATATGTTGCTGGTTAAGCCATGGTTTCCAGCATTAGTTTACTTGGGAGAAATCTGTACTTCCTAAAGTCAGAACAGGACAGGACATGGTTTTATGCATATGGAATGTGCAAAAGAAGAGATAAGACTTTACTACTCCTAGATCTAACATCTTTTTTTTTCACAAAAGGATGCAGCTGTCTTAATACATGGTTGCTATTTACTACAGGCTGGGAATGGATGTCAAATGCAAAAGGCATACGGATTAGTAGACACAACTACCACTGCATTCTCCAAACAGTTGTATGGAAAAGTAAACAAAGGATCCCATGCAGAAAATAATCAAGTTCTTTTTGTAGTGCTGATGAAAAAGCTTATAAACAAATGTTGCTAGCATGTTCCATCCTTTATATATTTATTTATTTATTTATTACAGTTTGATAACTGTAGGTAAGCTGGTCAGAAAAATCATTTCAGTCACAACCTGGCAACAAAGTAACAACACGAACTTTGTGTCAGTAAAGTTATTATTATTAAACATTATTAGGCTGCCATTTACACAACAAACTGCACAGCATCCATTTGTTGTACTTCACATACACAAATGACTTGCTGATCATACACACCTAGACTTACTTAGCATAACACATATACAAATGAGCTTTAATGAGTATACACAATTAGTATAATATACATTTGGATGTGCTTAGCACTGTTCTCCCTATTGCTTTTCTTGCTATATGTTATGACTAACTTTTTCTGCACCATCAGCTTGGCTCCTATATTGTTTTAATTTATTGTCCAGTGTATGTTATGTGTATATTCATATTCTGTAATCTAAAATGTAACTGTTGACTCCATTTTAACTATGTCACAATGTTTTATTTTTTTTATTTATTTATTGTATGATCATTTTTTGTTTGTTTGTTTTTTGTTTTTTTTTGTTTGTTTTGTTTTTTTTTTTTTTGGATTTGTGCACTCTTCTGGTAAACAGATTTAAATAAACACATACATCTAAGTAAAGGCAAAAGAAGAACATGGGCCATTAAAAACAAAGTTTTACCTTGCACAGAGAACTTGAAATAGAAAAGGAAAAAGATTGGATACCAAGAAACGTGCTGTCATTGTGCTTTGGTCCTGCATCACAAGGGTTTAGCAAAATGGTGGAAAAGTGACAGAAAGAAAAAATATACAAAATGAGAATTTGGGGGGAGACACATTTTACTTTTATTTATTTATTTTACAGAAAGGTGGCGAGTGATTGGAATGGATTCATTGAAGCACAATAAGCTCAAAATCAGTAACAGTTTGAGAATACAAAATGCAAATACAGGTAAGTTACTGAAGGTTGCTAAAATAACTACTGCCTAACAATAATTAACTGATTGTTCAACAGGTAGGGAAATCGGCAAACTGAGTGGACTAAATGGTCCTTATCTCCTTAAATGGTTTTATTTGCAGACTCCAGTGGTGAACAGGATGTGATGCTGACTATGATGTGGTCAAGTTGGGATTTTTGAAGTTGACCTGACTCCTAACCTGGCATCTGTGAGAGGTATACCGGCCTTCATATCTCAAGCAAGGGACCAAGGTTTTCTCTTGTAACGGCATCCTCCAATGGAGACCAGAAAAAAATTGCTTCTGGCACATTGATTAGTGGCTATGACTGTGTGAGATAGTGCTTTGTCATATGGAACTGCGCCCTATGTACAGTACGCACTCAGCATGAAGGACTACCCTGGGACCAGGGGCCACAAAAATAAAAACATCACTGTAAGCTATGAAAAGCATCCACCCGATGTTCAACTCACACTTACTGCTATTATAGTAATACATGTTGATACCAAAAAGCCTAATCCTCCCTGAAAAGCATGGTGTCTCTGTTGGGGTGACATGCAGTGTTATTTCAAGTATAACAGAGCAAACAAAACTTTTAAGTTAAGCACCAGAATAGCTAGAAGCTTTTTTGGGGGGCGGGGGATCTATTTTCTATTAGCAACAGTTTTCTTGTTATAATAACTGGGTAAGACACATATGCCTACACATGGGGTTACACAAGTGCTTTGGGTCTGCTAAATGACCTAGACTGACACAGCATTCAGTTGTGGCTGTGAAAAGCAAAGTAGAGTCTACAGGATGTACCTGGTTTACAACTGGCCACCCAAATTAGGTGTTTGCAAATGGCTACCTAAATTAGAATGATATATTACCAGCCATTAAATGCTGCTGGGCTACAAGGTGGATGATTTGAAATATGTGGGAGGTAATTATGAGACCCTTACATGAAAGAAAGTCAGCTCTGTGTGCAGTAACTCATGAGGCTACTCTCTTCGATACATTTCTTCACCAGCTAAGCCCACAATGTGCATGTGCCTTTTTTAAAGCATCTCAGGGGCCCTGTTTAATTACATTATTTGCTCAAAGTCACACAATTTTGCATGTGGAGATCAGGGAAATACACCCCTGACAACAGTATGAAGCCCATTAACAAGTCATAGCTTTAACCTTCTGTTCTAAACCACCAGAGCCATTTTCTGCCACATAGTAACAGTGTCAGAGAGTCAAAAGCAGTGACACATTAGGCATGGTGAATTGTAGGAAAAGACAGACTCACACCATATCCAATGGATTTTGCCAGTATCTAGTTGCATTTAGTAAGGTATCTGCTTACAATCAGAAGTGAGGGTGCTCACTGAAAAGTAAATTGGTGCATTCTATAAGGAAAAAAAAAACACTTATCACGACACATTTCTAGTCCATTCGAGTCACTATTGTTATACTTTGTTCTGGTCATTGTGTTTGCTCCTGCTGGTTATTATGTTTTAACGCCTCATTATTTTAAGGAATTGTAATATACTTTGAATATCATGCTTTAATGCCTAATTATTGTAGAGTATTTAATATACTTTATCATTGTGTACAGTGCTGTTATACACTTTATTATTTTCATTATATAGGGCATCACAATGGTCCAGAAGTTGCCATTACTGCCTCACACCACTTGGTACCTGTTTCATTTTTAGTCTAGGTTGCATTTTGTGTAAATACTTCATATCCTTCCTGTATCTAAATTGTTTTTAGTCAGGGTTACTGAGTTCTTCCAACATCCCAGTAACACCCTGATACATGAACTGGCAATCCTCCTGACTACTTGCTATAAAGAACTGGTTCTCTGCTATTACTTCCATTGCTTGCTGAAATAGGATCTGGTTCCTTGACTCTGAACTCGATAAGAAGGGTACTAGAAAATGAATGAATGAATGAATGAATGAATGAATGAATAAAGTGTTATTGTTGTAAACCTCTGTTAACTTCACACTTTTTCCAATGAAAATTCCCTTTGGTAAAGTATTAGCAACCTCTTCATGCTGTTTCCTGTCGCCCCAAGAGTAACTGAACCATACTGACAATCACTCTCACCTATTCTTAATCCACATTGCCAAGTTCATTATTCTCTCTGTCTCTCTCTTTCTATATAGATGTGAATTATGGGAAAATGCAAAGCAAGGGGCTATATAATTGAATTAAATAAAGCTGTAGTCTATGACTCGGCTCTTACAGATGTCTACAGTAACTAGGTAACATTGACTAGACCAAATCCAGTATAGACCACTGCCCCCAACCATCTGTTATGGGCACCATTCTCAACTGATACTGGCTTGCACTCTCCATTATTAACAATCTGATCATGTAACTTGTCTGAGGCGAGTTCCTGATCCTGTTTATTTGTATGCTCAAGCTACATTATTTATCATTTATCTTTTTGGAAGGTTATGGGGTGTTTCAATGCATGTACAACCAGAGGTTGTGTGGAAATGTTCAGATGACAGAGCTTAACTGTTTTACTCCAATATTTCCGTGTAGCCTCCTTGTATCATTTACACACACACACACACACACACACACACACACACACACACACACCACACACACGTGGTAATTTAGATATCAAGAACTGTCTCAGTAAAACATTAAAATAAAAATTGGTGAAGGGTGCCGATAGGAAGGAGGATGAATGAAATATCGCCATAGTAAATGGAGGAAGGGGTGCTTGTTGTGGGGAGATGGAGATGGGGAATGGTAAAGTCCAAATCACACATACTGTACATTTCCTTGTGAGAGTGGTTAAAGCCTGCACCTAAAAACAAAATAATCTGATGTGCACTGTCCATCACTGCCAGCATCTGTGCCCACTGTTACCTCCCAAGAGGCTGGAATCGAACCTATGTAGATCTGCATAGCAGCACAGTTAACAATAAAAACAATAATTACCTTACAAAGCAAATCATCTACGCCAATGGCCTGAAAATCTGGTGTGTGTGTGTGTGTGTGTGTGTGTGTGTGTGTGTGTGTGTGTGTGTGTGTGTGTGTTCATTTTTTACCCCTAGTCCAGTTCCTCGCTTACGGAAAAAATAAATAAATAAATACACACATTCAGAATGCAGTACATTTAATAAACGAAACACAATGTTTACCACATTTTCTTCCAGCTGATCATACTACCATCTTCCATCCTCCCTTTAACACCCTTTACATTACAATCGCAGCATCACCCCAAGCTCCTTACCTTGAATCCACGCCAGTGACCAGGACGCCACAAGCAGCACCCAAATGGCACGTCTCTGCTCCCTGCAGCCGGCCATGGCACCTGAAGACTTGTGTTTTTTCCCACCCCTTAAAATATGTATACACTGCCCCCTTTTTTCTTTCACGTAGGAGTCTTCCTGCAATGAGAAGCGATGGATCGCTCAGGCTTTCAAAACGCCCGTCTTCAGCACTCCCGGGTGCGTTTCTTTCTTGCTGATGGAGAGAATACTAGTTCTCGAACAACATTTAAAAAAATACAAAAAAGGAAAGAAAAGAAGCAAGTGAAAAGCAGAATGGCTCTTTGTTTTGCAGGTCCGATCCTATTCAGAGATGCGCCGTCATGGGTCCCAGAAATGAAGACTGTTTTGATTGAAAGATCAAGGTGCTGTTACGTCAGTTCCTGAAGCTCTTTTTTTATACCAATAGTGGTGGGGTGGTATAGGTTGCAAATGTTAGAAAAAAACCCGTTCACTGTTTTACTCCATGCACAGTCAAAGCTACAACGACAGGTCAGCTCTCATCTCTCACCACTTAACATTGTTTTTTTGTTTTGTTTTGTTTTTGTTTTAATACTGGGCATCTTTATTTTAGTTATGGCATTGGTTTACAATTCCTACCAATATGACACATGTATTTAACTCCCAAAAGAATATAGTGCAGAACCTGTTTTCTGCAAGATTCAAACAAAAATAGCATGCTGTTGTTTGTAGGAGAATCAGCCCGACAGCAAGGATGCCCACGAGGGAAAAAGAAATAAAAGTGGTTGATTTCTTTTGGAAATATTTAATCGTTGTCAATGCTTGTTTCCCCAAGAATGATGATTACTGGTACTGTGCAGTTTATTTACTTGTTAACATAGCTAGTTCTCCGCTGTCCCTGATCTTCCATACAGACCTCTCAACCTCTTAGCACAGGAAATATGGACAAAGCCTAAAATAATGGGGTGACAAAGGCCCAAAAACAGGGACAGATTGTAAATATTACTCTGACAAACTTAGAAAGTCGCTGGAATAACAGGAGTTGTATTAACATACATTTTATGAAGGATATGAAGCCCAAAATTCAAATGTATGTCATTATTTAGTGGCTTCATTCCACAGTGATTTGCAAGAAGACCACGTGTTACACGGAACAGAGCAAAAATACAAGTTAAAAATCTGGACATTCTGCGAAGATCTGGACGGTTGAGAAGTATACTTGCACAACGTCATTGATTCTGGTTCTACTTCACATTTTTTGTTTCCTTTTTAATGTGTGTTGTTCTGGCAAATCATGGAAGATGCTAGATATTCAAGCTCCAGACTTCTAATTCTTCCTAAATTCATACACATAGTGCTATTCTACTAATGTTCTATGTCAATAAGAACAGTATTTAAGGATTCTTCCTGCTCTGAGGCCTATAGCTCTCACTATTTTCGGCTTTATGACTGATTCCTGAGCTAAGAACTTGAGAGATTTGTTTGCTAATGTTTAGTTTTATTTATCCGCTCTTATTCTGAAATAAACAGCTTTCTTGTAGGATGTTAGGACTGCATTAAGGGACCAAAATAAACTGCACTTTCCCATTCCCAAGACCCTCTGATACAAACGGGAATGTATCCAAGAGACGCGCTCACTTCGCAGCATCTCTCGGTCTGTTTCCATAGCGCCGCCGCTGCAGCATCAGCACCAAGCCCCATGGGGCGGCTCCTCGGGAAGCTGCAGCGCGCAACCTCTCCCTGGTACTTACAGATTGGCTGGCTATAGATGGAGGGTGTGGTTTCAGGGACCAACGCTTTTCATAATATGTCGACGTTGTGTTCAACATAGTCTACTGTAGGCCGCGCCTGTGATTACTGTTTATTCTGTTTTTTTGTTGGAAGTCCCTGGTAGTAGCCTTGGAAGATATACTGCACCCCCTCCCCCCGCTCTCGAGTCCGACAAATATATGTTTAAAAGTCTTTCTTATTTGCTACGTACAGTGTTGATAATATAATTTGCCTTTAGGTTGTATGATAATTCATGCTTTAATTAAAACATGGACTGCAGACCGTCACATTATTTTTGCGGGAGCTACCTTCCACTAACCTGCGTGTCTTTTAAACATTTTACCACCGAAGCTTAGACAAGTCGTTTTTTAAAAGAAAGTGACTGACACGTTAGAAAGACGCTTTAAACAGTGAAAGTCAAGAATATGTAAAGCACTGTACAAACACTGTTGGGTAACAGCATCCACCGCCAGAAAGAAAGCAGGCTCTGAATGGGCAAAACAGTTATTTATCTGCCATCATTTTTTTTCTGGTTTTGCTCAATGCTTCATTATGGTGAAGCATATAGAGGAATTGGTGAAAATGTTAGGGAACAGAAGAGTGTTGTATGGTCGGATATGCGCTTCGCTGAGGTCTTGATGGACATAATACAAAGACAACGGAAATTGAAAAGAATGAATGACACCAGTTAGGGGTCAAGCATAGTTGTCAAGAGAAGCCACTCTAATAACTGACCAGAAAAGGCTAGCAGCAAAGATTTAGATTAGAAGTTTTTAAAGTGCTAAGTGTTGCAACTAGCAAATAGTAACGTCTGGGGCTGTCAGTTAAAACAACAGTGAATGAATCACCTGGAAGAGAACAAGAAATCTGCACCCAGTGCCATCAGTATTCTTGGGTTCATTTCTAGGGCATAGACTCCAGGGGCAGGCAAGCAATCCCCCCACTTAGTCACTAGTAAGAACTCAGCTGGAGCATTGTGTCCAGTTCTGGTGGCCATATATGGAGAATTAAATAACATTGCTATGGGGGGTTCAAAAGAAATGAGTCTCTATGGTCAAAAGAATGGACCGAAAGACATTTCAGTAGAGAGTGGATAAGCTTCAAGTGTACTCCCTTGAGGAAAGAAGGGGTGGAGAAACTAAATTGGGAACATAAGACCATCCAAAAGCACAGAAAGAATCTGAACTTAAAAAAGAATGGACTGGTGGAGACACTGACATCTACCACTCTTTTTCCCATTTTGTTCATGGAGTTGGATTGTTACATCACCAGTGACCATTACTTAGAGCCAATGTTCTTAGTGCTAGGTGGCTAACATTATTACAAAATTGTGGGGGGTCAAACTTTAGCTTGTGTATAAGGAAATATTATTTCACAGAAAGGCTGGTGGACAAATGGAGTGCCATCCCTAAACAGGCAGCACAGAATTAATAAATAGAGGCATTTAAAAGTTGTGAGATTATGTGAAGAAATGGTAGGAGCAGTGGAAAGGGCAGCTGTAATAACTGGGCAGATTAAGCATATTGTTTGTCTTCTGCTGACATTAGTGTTATGTATGTATATATAGTGAGATGGTCAAGGCTTAAGGAGGGCTAGATGACTCACCTATTTTATATCTCACATCTCAAATAAGGGAATATTATATGTGTAATCAGGGTGCTGTTTGCAGTACTAACTAAATATGTAATGCCACATTTCTTTTGCAAAACATTTATGTGTTTTTGCCATAATTTTTATTTAGTGTGTAATACTGAGTTGTACAAGAACCCCATTAACTCACATCCTTTAATTAATTCATGCACTTCCAGTATCTGTAAATATTCACTTCTTACTGTACAATGAGACCCCTTGTGTTTTGCACAGGACAATATGAGTTCACATGTTGCTGTTTTTACTTCTTTCCTAATTATGTCATTTCTAATACTTCTATACCATATTCAGAACAAGCAAACACTGTCTTATCATTTAAACTGAGCATGATTTCCATGTTTCTCTTCTTTTCAACATTAAACGTCTCTTTATACTTCCCAGAACCCCCTCTGCCATAGGAACAAAACCATCCTTTTCATAATTGTCAGTGGACATTAGAAACACTGTCACTCATTCAATTATTTGAAGTCTTGTCATTCCAAATCTGCAGGTCTGCAAGGGTCAGTACTATAGCCAGACTAGTTCAGTGCATTTATAAGTGACCTTGATTTTGTGGTCCTGCAGTATATGTCAGGAGATTAATGCTATAAGCTGCTAATGAGTTTAATCCTGTGGTTTTGGATTTGAGTCATTCTCCAGTTGCATACCTTGTGACTCTCTTCAAGTCACTTAACCAAACCAGTGTTCCAAGTTCATACCTGAAAAGAGGGTCTTGTGCCCAGTGAGGCTAAAATTTAACAAAGAAATAAACTAAAATAAAAATATGCAATGGAGTTAATACAAAATGTGTAGGAAAATGAGAATAGCATTAGAAAACGGGAGGAGATCTAAAACAGGGTAGTTTAAGATTCCTCCAAAATAATGCACTCAGGAAGGGAGTACAATGTTTGGCGATGGTATTAGTAGCAAAATAAATAAGGAGTAGCAGGCTAGTGATATGTGATAAAGCAGCAAGGAAGGCTGATGGAATACTGGAATGTAGTGGTGTATAAAATGATCTGGTGTGTTAAAGTCCTCGTGGCTATAAATAGTGGATTCAAATAAGTGACTAAACAACTACAGGAAGAAAAACATAATAGAAAAAAAGAAAGTTATTATCCCTCTTTATAGACATTTGTTAGGACTCCATCTGGAGTAGTGTGTGAATTTCTGGAGAACTCCTCACTGTAGTGATAAATAGTTTCAAGAAGGTCAACAAATATGATGCATGATCTTCATTAGAAAACAAACTTAACGTGTATGGTCTTGAAGAAAGGGCACAGGATAGCATGAAGAAACTTATATCAAGGTAATTCATAAAGTCTACTTAGGGATACTTTTCAAGAAAGATATGTATAAGAAGAAAAGGAGGCCATGATCTGGGGATAAAAAGATGGGTGGCTCAGGAAAAATATGAGGACATTATTTCACAGAAGGGATTGTAGATGACTGGAAGTACCTTCTAAAACAGGCAGAAGGGTCAGAAATAGTCAATAAATTCAAGAATATATGAGACAGGTATAAAACTATCCTTATGAGGATAGAGGAGAGCTTCCCAGTAAGTAGTATTGGTAGCTTATCCAGTGTGTAACTACCACTCAGGATAAACCCTCTGATCCTGTTTTGGCTGCTATAACCTATGGTTCTATGAATTTGCTGTGTAAAAGTCAGTCCAAGCTCTTCCATAGTAAACCCAGACTAGTTATATTTCCTCTAACCTTTTGAAACCTCCCTTAATGGTGCATGCCTGGTGATGGGGCAAACTTTTAAATGCGTTTAACATTAGACTGGACCCCCTCTATCTTTCAGGCACCATGGGGATGAGAACATAGCCAGCCTCTTCAAACAGCTTGGTGTATAGCATAAGAAAAATAAGTTCCTGCAGTTCAGACACCAAGACATCATTGGACATTGGATCTTCCTCACTGTCAAGAATAAGGACGTTCCCTTTGTGTTATTCCCTTAATTGGAATGTAGAGTAAGCAGTGAGCACATCCACTGTGGAATGAAATATATAAATGCACTCTATCAACTAAGTGGGAGGATAGTTGTTCACTGTTCAGGATGGTTAGCTGGCTGCACATGAAGGCTACATAAACAATGTCTTGTTCTCACTTCTACATAACTTGGTTTTATTGGGCATATACACTACCACCACACACATATTTTGGCATTGAAATTACTTCAGATAGATTACCAAATTTTTGTACTGTAATGGTGTGTCACAATTTCTTTCATTGCTTCTGATCATCTCACAAATAGGAAACAACCTAGCTAGCCAAGCATTTTCCATTCCAGTGCCTTGCATCTGGAATTCCCTCAGTGCCCATGTCAGAGAGACTCAGGATGTTAACACTTCAGCATCATTCTACATGCTTAACTCACTGAACGTGTTACATGCTGGTGATTAACTGAAAGTGTTACATGCTGATGTTTAACTCAGTGAAAGTGTTACATGCTGATGCTACACAGAACCTTACATGGGGACAGTAAACTTCCTCCACCACTCTAACTGCCTAAAAAAAATCCTGAGTTGTGCTATTAATGTGCACTATGGGGTAATCATTTAGATATGTTGTGCTTCATGAATGCATTTTATAAATGTGTGGGTTTTCCTGACCTCATCCCCACCATGGCTGCAGCTTGCAGGCCCTGAACACATGCACAAATTCATCTAGTGCTCCACTTCAGTTTAGTGTTGTTACAGTGTGGTACATAATAATCCAGAGCTCTGTCCCCTATTATTTCTAACCTGTTTACCCTGCTGCTTTCTGTTTATTGTATGCATTTTCATTGTGTGTGTGTTGTATACTCCATGTTTATGCGTATGTCTCTCTCTTTCTTTCTCTCTCTCTCTACATATATATATATATATATATATATATATATATATATATATATATATATATATCAAATATCTGTTGATCAAAGGAGAAAGTGGTCGAGAAACAATTTCATTTAAAACCACATTCCCTATGTTGAACACAACTGATCACAAGTGTCAACAAACAGTTCACATTTGCAGCCAGAGCACTATAACTACAAAAAATCTTAATATACAGAAAAAAAAACCTCCCCACCTCATATGTATGTATATATATATATATATATATATATATATATATATATATATATATATATATACACATATAGCCTACTGACATATTTAAATGCTATTTTTACATGGTTGCACAACTGGATAAAAGTGAATTAGTAACACGTTATGCTATAGTCGACAACCTGCAAGTCAGCTACTGCGTAACTCAGCTAAAGCAACCATCAACAAAATGTGCAGCAAAACTCTGCACTTGACCAACCTACCATTTAATCAATTCAATGGCAAATTTATACAAATATGTTTTTGGCCCAGGCGGTGCAACCACATAGTTGAACTAATTTACCTTACCTGGATATGTTCGTGTTCAAGTCAGATAAATATAATAGCTGCAGTGAGGATATGGAAGAAGGTGGGAGTTTAGACTATGTTCTTAGGCAACAATGGGGAGGAGGCTTTATGGTCAGGAAGCACGATGGAGCTTTAGGGTTAGTGTTAGAGATTCAGGTTAAGGTGCACTGTGCAACATTTTGACTTTTCAATATAATGGATTTGATGTTGAGTTCCAACATAGTCAGGGCTTGAATTGTATTACACAACTAGTAAAACTGAACAGTAAGAATCCTAAAATAGAGAAAATTAGTATTAAGTATATTTCAGGTGAAAATGAGAATGCAGGAGGATGTGTGTGAGTGGGATAGACATGTGAAAACTAAGGCACAGTACTATCATGGAGAGGAATTTTATTAGCAGACACACAAACTGAATCAAGTTATCTTTTAGCCAGGTTCAAGTAGGATTGAGATAGACAGTTATTATGCAGTACAAGAGAGATATTAAAATGTCTGGACTTTGAATAGACCAAACAGAAGTGGGACGATTCCTGTGATCAAATATCAAATATGCTTGCTTTCTGTCTATGCCTGTCACATCTCTGGGGCATAATGAGATGTTAGTTTTATGTATTTTATATGACATCACATTAGCTCTTGGAAATCAGTGATATTTTAACCATTCATCACCGAAAAATGTTACATCACTTAGCAGCTAATTCTGCCTGCTGCTATCCAAATAAGATTATTTAAAATATAAACGTTTTTGTAAAACAAGTCAAAAATAAAAGATGATCAACAGTACATTTTTTTAGCAAACAAGATCTAGTTTTCTGTATCTATCCCTAACAGAGGAAACTCCTGTTGCTGACCCAGCTGCCTATCACTGAGGCTGGTGCTGCAGCATATCCATCCTGTTGGGGCTACTAATGTCCGGCATCCAAAAACAAGTCATTTGAAGAACAGTAAGAAGGACGGAGTCAAAGAAATGCAAACGGAGTTGAGTTTTTGGCTCTAGAAGGCATCATTCAACACGGTAAGTGTTTTCCTGTGTCAGACATATTTTTCCCTTAAAACTACTCTGTAAAGGTACAGTACATATTTTGATGTCATTGTAGAGTTCATAGTCTCCCATGTATACTTATGTGTGACCTATTTTTATGACCCAGAAAAAGTTTTATAGAGAATTGGGAAATAAGGCAAAAGGAATTGAAACACCACCTAAAAATGAACAAATAGACACATTTTGCAGAAATGTCTATGAAGATCCTGTGGAACATAACAAAGATGCTGAATGGATAGAAGAAGTAAAACAAAGAATAAGAAGTTCAAATGTATAGGATATGAAATTGGATGAAGTAACGGCCAGAGAAATTGAAACAAAATTAAGAAAAGCTCCTAATTGGAAAACCCAGGCCCAGATGTAGTACCTACCTTCCTGCTGAAAGTATTAACGTTATTACATGAAGATCTAGCCATGAGTAAGAACTACTTATATGCGCACCCGAACAAATACCAGTCTGGTTAGCAACAGGAAAAACAATACTCATCCTTAAGAGCAAACCTACAAGCTATCCTAAAAACTATAGACCAATAACTTGCCTTCTGTTGATGTATAAGCTATACACTGAAATTGATGCCAACAGAGTTTATAGTCACTTGGAAGAAAACTCAATCATGGCAGTAGAACAAAAGTGTGTAACAAAAGAAAATGATATGGAACAAATGATCATTTGTTGTTAAATAAGGTCATAATGGAGAACTGTAAAAAGGGGAAGAATCTAAGTATGGCATGGATAGACTACAACAAAAACATTTGACAGCATCCCACATTCCTGGATAAAAGAAGCTTGCTAATGTATAAAATACACCATACACTGGTCAATTACATTACAGTGACCTTGAAACAGTGGCAATCCACTTTGCAGTTAAGCCATAATAAAGGACAAATTATTATTCCAGGGATAAAAGTTCAAAGGGGAATATTCCAGGGTGCCTCTATGTCACCACTGCTCTTTTGTCTTGCCCTTAACCCATTAAGCTGTCTACATAACATATTAAGTCATGGCTACAATTTGTCTCCCAGAAAACAACAGTGTAAAGAACTCTCGTCATCTTTTTAAGGATGATTTAAAACTGTATAGTTCATCAGATGAGGAACTGAAAGCACAACTACAAGTGGTCAAAACTTTCTCAGATGATATAAGAATGTAATTTGGTCTTGATAAATGTGCAAAAGCAACATTTAAAGTAGGAAAACTGCAGCACCAAGAAAATATCAGTTTGGGACAGAAATGTGATATAAAAGAACTTGAGCAAATATTTGGGAATTGATGAAGGATCCACAATAAAACATGGACAAATGCAAATAAAACTTAAGAATATTTTAAAATATGAAAATTAATATTTAAACCAGCTTTGACATCTAGGAACAAAGTCCAGACTATAAACCAATTTGCTCTTCCTGTCCTAACTTACAGTTTTGGAGTGACTGACTGGCCCCAAAAGGCATTAGATCAGGTGGACAGGAAAAAAAAATAAATGTATACCAAGATTATATATTTCCTGTTCTGAAGGAGGTATGGGCATTCTCAACATTTATTACATGTATAGATCTGCAATCGTGGGACTGTATACATATCTGCTAACCTCCCAAGACCCAAAAATAGTGAAAGTTTTAAAACATGAGGAGAAGAAGTCTAAGATGACTCTCCTGCTTAGTTTAGCAGAAGCATATTGATGTCAAGCGAGAATGGAAATCAAACCAAAAACAGATAAAAATCAGCAGCAACTGAATGTGCCAAAAAACAAGAGAAATAATATAAGGTTAAGGAACAAATGAGAAGGCAGGAAATGTGGTAAAAAAAATCACAAAATGCAAGTGTAAAATGTAAAACCAACCAGTGTAAGTTCAGGTCACCAAACACATGTGATTGTAAAAAGATCAAGATGTAACTGCTGGAACAAAGAGACCAAAAATCACGAAACCAAAGAATAGTTCAAAAGGAAATAATGGTCTCACCACGATGTGTTGTAATAAGTCACACTATTCCATTGAAATAAATTGTAGACTTTATTCCATATAACAAGATAAAAAGATAAGCGCTTTCGCGTAGATAAGACTACGCTTCACCATCTGATGAAGCATAGTCTTATCTACGCAAAAGCGCTTATCTTTTTATTCTTTATGGAATAAAGCCTACAACACATCGTGGTGAGACCATTATTTCCTTTTGAACATGTGATTGTAACTCTACAATGGTGGCTTACATTGCCTTTTGTGACTATTGCCATTTTTACTAGATTGGTAAAACAGAAAGACAGCTGAAATGTCAGGTATATGAACATATGTATGACATCAGAAAACTCAGTGAGAATAACGCCCTGTATAAACACAAACTTCCTTGCCAAGATCATAAAATGTTTTTATTTTTTTGTGCTAGAACAAATATTTTCAAGAATGATGGGTGGACATTGGGAGTTGAAATTGGAACCCAGACTAAATTAAAATGGCAACTTAGATTAGAAGCTAGTAAGATTCCAGGATTAAATTAAGCTGTTTCTATTAGGACTATTCATAAGATACAAGCCTCAAAGTTATTTTATTACACTTTGAATACACATATTTGATGATGTATTTAGTTCTGCTGTATTTTTGGTTGTTATACCTGCTTAATGACTGTGATATGATGATTTGTTGCTGCTTTAAATTTTATTCTTGATTTCCATACCTGCTTAATTACTGTGATATGATGATTTGCTGCCTTATGTCATGTGCTTTGTCTATTTAAGCTGCCATTTTTTAATTGTATAAATTTTCTGATGAAGTTCCTATACTTTGGAATGAAAGTGCTTAACATTTATTTGTATGTTAAAAGTGGTTCTACTTTTTAGGCTTGCATTTTGTGATTTTTTTACCAGTTATTTTGGCTTTTTGGTTTATTATTCCTGCATGTGCTGGGTCTCCCAAGGTTTTGTGGTTATTAATTTAATTTTCCAGAGAGGTACTCTTTCATTGGTTATCATCTCCCAAACTTCAAGTCACACTAGGAGTCCCACAGGGTTCCATCCTTGGTCCTCTTCTGTTTAGTATATTTACTAATGACCTCAATGCCACCACCCCCCTAGCTTCCACAATCCAATATGCAAACGACTCTACACTTATATGTGCTGCACCTACCATGCAGTAGCTCCAAGACATAACACAAAAGTCTGTCACCCAAATCAAATCATGGTCAACCAACTCACAGCTCATACTTAACCCCAACAAACCCAAAACCATGATCTTTCATTTCACCAGAATCTTACACTATACATTCACCTTTTACAACTCTGCTAGTAACAATATTAAAATTACTCCTGAACCACAAACAAAATTACTGGGAGTTACAATCGATAATAAGTAGAGTTTTGATCTCCACATATCACAAACTATTAAGAAAATGCACAAAAAATGGCACACTGTACAGAAACAAAAAAATCTTTGCAGAATCAACCAGGGTAGCTATAGCCAGAACCCACCTCCTATGTACACTCCTCTATGCCTCTCCTATACTTACCAATCTTAAAAAGACAGACCCAAATAAATTAGATACATGCTATAACAAAATAGCAACATTTGCAACAAACTCTGGACACAGGTCCCACCATTGTCAAGTCTTAAAAAACTCTCCTGGCTAGAACTACCACAACTCCTAGCTTACAATCAGTTAACCATAGCCCATAAACTAATTTACCAGCCAGAGAAAACCCCAGCTCTCCTAAAAATTTTACAACCCTCCTCTAATAAACATAACCTTTGCTTAACAAACAAATTGCTACTAAGGTTATCAAACCTACAAATACTGCAGACAACTGTCTATACTCCTGCCAGGTAGCAGCAACCTGGAACACACTTCCTCACACTATTAGAACCACTCCTAACTTCACTCAGTTTAAAAACTACCTAAAAATCACATAACAGACTCATGGCTCTGCTCTTGTATACTCCAGGTTGTGACACCAAACTCCAACAATTACCCTCCCTAACTATCTCTGCTCTTGGATAACTATTATGTAACATCCTACTACTTATGCTCACTGTTCCAACAACACCCTTTCCTCCATAAAAAAATAAATCACTTTCCAAACCCCCCCCCGATTTCTCCCCTCTCTCCCTTCTGTATAGCCACTTTATATCCACTGTCTACAACAATAACATGCCTATACTACCTTCTACTTCACAACCCTACAGTAGACTTATACCCCTTACTGTTTAGCAACAGGTAACCAGGTACTCTTTACCAACAGGTAACCAGATGCTCTTTACCAGCAGTTAACCAGATCTATAATATGTATCTCATGGCTTATCTTGCATTACACTTTGACTAGCTGCAATACTATAGAAAAGAGATATACTGTGTAACTACTCTATATCTTGTGTATTAAAATGTTATGTTTTACTACTTACATTGTTGAATTTATATCATGTCTCTTTGACCATAAGAAAAACAGCAACTATTGTGTGTTTTGTACTAATTGCTACTTTGTGGAGCTTTTCTCATTGGGCCTCTGCTGAAAACGCTTCTCAGTCCAGATGGACTTTTCCCGGTAAACAAATGTAAAATAAATAAAAAATAAAATAAATAAATAGATTTTCAGCCAGAAATGAGGGCAATGTGGAAGAAGGATACGCAGACAGTTCCAACAGTAGTAGGAGCAATAGGTCTTATAAAAAAGAATTTGCAATTGTACTTTGATATATCGATACATGTCATTTCATATGAATTGCAGAAGTCAGTTCTGGGCACATTAGGGTGCTGCAAAGAGCACTTCTGGCTAATATCAAAGACTGAAACAATACTAGTTTAATGAATTTTAATGATACTTTGACTTAGGAATGGGGTCCATTCCTGTCTTGGTATTAAACCCAAAAGACTTGGAGAAATTAAACTAGAGTTGCCACCTTTTCAAATTCCCAAAGTGGGACATTTTTTGTAGAAACATCAGATTTTGTAGGGCAAAATATACCCACAGCCAGTACAAAGGACAGAACTTCACTTTTTTGCCAAAATAAAAGCTTATTATTGTAGCATTTGAGTTGATTATTCTGTTTCTTATAATATTTAGGTGTTTCAGATACAAAATAACTGTTTTATGCAACTACTAAAGAAAATATCGGATATATTTTTGTCCTAAAATCTCAGGACATTTGCCATTTTTTTCAATTTTTGCAGGACACAACTGCCCAAAGAGGGACTGTCCCTCACAAAGTGTGACAGGTGGTAACCCTAAATTAAACTGGTGAAAAACAAAATAGAAAGGAACGAGTAAGGCAGGATTCAGCTGTTGTTACAGTACTGCCACCTATTGGACAACAGCTGCCATTATATAATGCACACATCAGAAAGAGTGCACAGCTCCTGCTGTTACAAGCCTGCCACCTAATGATCTACTGGTAGTATTACAACAGGTACACAGCTAGTCAGGTTTCAACACTGTAACCCAGAAACTTGCTAGTGGGATAAAAAAAATAGAAGTGCTTTTCATACTATAAAACTACCAGCTAGCTCACCTAATTGTGTTCAACAGAGTCTTTCTGCTGCTGGTGGCCAAGTCTCATTTAGTACTGTGGGCACTGAAAGGTTACCCATGCGAGATGAAAAGAACAGACAATGACTTGTTCTGCTCTGATTGCCTTGGGGAGTATGAACAGAGGTGCCATGTGGATGGCCCTAGCAGATATAAGGGGAAGCATCTTACCAGCTCTCCAACATTCAGGTGAGGTTATACATAAATACCACAAAGTAAGTACGCAGAGAACAATGCATGCATCTGCCGCTGATATATATGAAAACAGTATAATGCTAATGAAAGAAGAAAGCTGCATCTATTATGTGTCAACAAATTAACTCCCTGCAAGTCAAACTCACTGAAAGACACACCTACCAAAACTGTTGGCAAAATCATTTTAAACATTTATTATTGCAGGAGGGCAACCCCTTCCACACTCCCCATGTTAGGGGACCTCTGATATTCCTAACTCCACAATCACACAACTGTGGTGTAAAGAGGAAAAAAAAAAACAAGTGAAAAAAAGTTTTCACTCCACTATGATCTTACAGGAAAGCTAAGGCATATTAAAATATCCCATGAAATGTAAATTCAAAAGTTAGGTTCATGGAAACTTCTTTTCATCAATTACAAATTGATAAAACATAGATCTTACAGAGAAGACCTGGGGTCCATCAAGCCCACCTGATTGTTGCCGCTTCCTCCTCTGTAGCTGCACCTTCTTTGTATTGTCCTCCTTTGTACTACCTGTCCTAGGCATCTTTAAACTCTTCGGATGACACCATACTGTATTGCTTCCTCTGGCTGTAGCATTTTTGCTATGAAATAGCATTTCTTTTAGTCAATCATCTCACTGATAATTCTGTGGTCCATGCTGCTGTCTCGTCTTTAGGATCTGGGAATAAATTCTAGCCTCTAGATACTGTCTGAATGGAGATTATGTCTTCTACAAATGTCCATGTGGAGTTTTTGTAGGCACATTGCTTTCTTCAAACCTTTCAAAATGCACTACTTAGGTCAATTGGCTACTCTAAAGATAGTCCTTATGCTTTTATTTTGAAACTTTTTCCACAGGTCTCCTCTGTAAATGACCCTCTGTCTTAGTAGGATTAACCTGGCTAGTGAAATGAAATAAATCAATTAATAAATATCCACTGGGAGATGAAAGAGCAAACCACCAAACCAAGGACTACATTAAGACATTTTCTGAGGAATCAGATCACCATTAGTCTTCAGTGTTTGTCACAGACAAGGTAACTGAAAATAAAAGTGTGTCTTTAGGAGCTGCTATGAGTAAAATCATACCTTATTACTCTAGGTGTAAAGGGAGCTCAGGAGGTTCAGGCAGGAGACAAGACAGGCATTGCAGGTCAAATCCCAAACGAGGGGACAAAATAAATGCCAACATCTTGCAGGCCTAAAAGACTAAGGCATATTTTAACAGATTACCACCTAGATGTTCACAAATGGCATTGCAGCATCTGGACAGTGAGACTGAGAGAGAGGGAGAGAGAGAGACAGAGAGAGATGCAGGCAAAGAGTGAAAGGGAGAGAGAGAGAGAGAGACCTAGTGACACTGAAATGGAGAAAGAAGGAAGCTGTTTTTGCTCTGTACAGCCATCTTGCTGACCTCAGCAGGACTGAGTAGTTGTACTGCACTGAGGGAGAAAGACAAAGACAAACAGAGAGAGAGAGAGAGAAGGCATATGAAGGAACATCAGCTGTCACTACCACCATCATCGCTGTTGATTTTGCAGCAGTACTGACACCAGAGTCATAAGCAATAAATAAATAAAGTCTGTTAAACTCACAAAACCACAAAGTGTCACTGCAGCAGCTAAGTATAGTAGGAGGGCAGCTGATATTGGCACAGCACTGCCACCTAGCTGACAACAAGTGAAAGTATAGCAACAATCATAAAAGAAGCTGGCTGCCACTACTCAACACTACCATCTGTAGCAGCATCTTGCTGTGTTATGGTTTGTGGCGGCAACTTGTGGTACTTATGTACGTTCATCTCATTATAATTGGTGGCAATGCTTAACAGAAATAGAAAGAAAGCATGTATTGTGGCACCACATTGCCACCTAGCGAAACACTCATGGTACTACAATTGAGCTGAGGAGTATTTCTTAGCAAGTGTATCTTTTCATCTCTGAAGATGTCTGCTGAGTTAGGCATTCTACTGAAAACATATACGGGGAATTCACTAACAAGGAATGGGGTAAAAAATTCTTTCTTGTATTAATAACAATATATCACATCACTTGAAGTCCCCCTTTGTTTATAGGATTTCAAGTCCCAAACCAGTTAAGTACATCTATAAAGTCTGCGCTACTATGATGGGTGTGGAGGAGTAAAGGACTGGAAAGTAACTTCCGGGCACAGTACAGCTGCTGTGGGTGAAGCTATGACAAGGACCTAGCCAAAGAAAACAGGATGAAAAAAGTTCCAAAAAACAAATAAATGAAATGCCGTTTTTATTTGTTTGTTTCTGAAATATATAAAAAGTGATACAAATACTTGCCAATGCATTAATTCTCAGCCTACTCGGGTGAATGTTACAATAGCCTGATATGTAGATATCTAGTCAGCTGCACAAAGGCAATGTCAGAACATATGGGATTTTTATTGCTGCTCTGGCTGAGCTGTTATAAGCTGTAGCTAATGTTTGTAGGTGCCTTTTATCTTCTGGCATCACATTACACAGTAGTAGGCAGATGTTTGCAATTAAGAGTTACTGGCCAGCTGCCCAGCTCTTGAAGTGATATGTATGCCATTTATTAATGGTGATGTTAATCCATTTAGATTGTTTTGCCTCTGGGAAGGAGGGGGGAGGTCATGATCACAATGGCATTTTAATTCAGATGAACATAAAGAACATAATGCACTGAGGACTGATTCAGAATGAACCATCACCACATCTGAGGGGGTGGCAAAGACCAATCTAGTACTGAGGTTCACATTTTATGTCAAAACTTCAGGTGCACAATAGGCTCCGATGGAAAGCATGAGCCCTCTGAAACTGAAATGTGGAATGTTAGCTCAGATAATGTCCATGAAGTAATTACCTGCTGTGCATGCAGGGAAATAGCATATGAAAAACATTTTAAAAGGGTCATTTTCCTATCTTTTGCGGCTAGCAATCCACTGAATTAATTGACCAGCGGTGGTGGTGCTGCGGTAGCGTTGTCGCCTCACAGTAAGACGCTGTCTGGTTCGATTCTCAGCTAGAGCATCTTCTGCGTGGAGACATGCATGAATGGGCGTACCTTCGTTGAAGGTTGTGCGTCAGGCCTGGCAAGCCGATACGTAAAAATCAACTGCCAATCATTAGCGGACCAGAGTTCCGCTGTGGCGACCCCTAACCGGGAAAAGCCGAAAGACACAAAAAATCTACTGAATTAATTATTATGTGGCGACCCCTAATTATAAAAAAAAGCCAAAAGAAGAAGGTCAGTAGTGAAAGGCATCAAAAACTACCACTCATCTTCAGGCTTCAGCTCCCTTTCTCAACAATGTTAACTTGGGCTTTCTGCAATTTCATTTTCTGATTTGAGAAATCACAGAGAGTGACCACTGACTTTTGCAGTAACATACTGCACTGATAAATATACAAATTTGCAAGGCAGCCACAGGCTTTGTTTAGATTTTGGTCAGTAGATGTGGATTGTACTTGATGTTTAATCCCACATTACTGAAAAGGGAAGAAGGAAGGCAACAGAAAGTGAAGTGCCCCAGGGGAATATGTTCTGGGTGCCTAACTGGGTAGTAGCGGTAGGGGTGGAGTTTTGGAGGAATGACAAAATGTGTATGGAAAACACACATACTGGAGTGATAAAAGTTTGATTCTTTGAGACTGTAGATGAAGGAAGTTAGAAGGTTAGGAAAAAGGAAAATGCAAATCTAATGTTAGTGGGGGCACGTGGGAAATGTTATACCGCTAAACAATGCAAAATGGGGAGGTTGGCAAGTGTTTGTAGATGCATAATACTGAAATAATATAGAAACAGTTTGGTCAATTATAAATAACTATAATGTTGTTAAGATAGATATATTACACGCACAACAGAAGACAGAGCAGGAATTTTATGGAATTCACATATGAGGTTGAAGCTGAGTTGGGAGGGAGAATAACATAAAGTGGCAGAGACAGCTAATATAGAACATGGTTTTAAAAAGAGAAGCAAAATATGAGTTTAACTGCTATTCACTGTTACTCTGTAAAGAGACTATTCATTTTTTCATGGTGCAATATTGGGTATGAATATGTGTATGCATTTGCACCGAATGTTATAAAATAAAATATAAAAATGCTAATATGATAGGATCCAGAGTAATATTAACATTTATTATTATTGCTAGCAGTGTGGTATGATGATTTTTCATCCCATGGGTGTGGCTGTATAAGAAAAAAGCTCCTTTAATCATTAAGAAAGCAGCACAAACCATAACCATGGCTTTATCAAGACCTGTGCTACACACTATAAATAGCTATGAAACAATAACATGCCTTATCCTTTACAGGATCATGGGGTGCCACACTCTGTTCTAGCAGCCAGTAGGCACAAGGCACTGAAACCCATTCTGCATATGGTGCCTATCTATACCAGAACACACATTCAGACCTACAACTAATGAATGTCTTTGGAAAAAACTGCAACAACTGTTGAAAATCCATGCAGACCAAAGCCAGATCTAACACCAGGTGACCTAGGCAGTTGCCTAGGGCCAGCTGCCTGAGGGGCTGTCACAACATTTACTTTTTAATTAAACAATTTTACAATACATTTCTTCTTTAAGGACAGACTTTGCATCTGTGATCTGTGAGTACATTGCAACACACACACAGGATTTAAATGCTGGAACTTTGTTTTATATATGTGATTCGGAACTACTTTCACTTTGGGAACTAACAAGTGTTCTTTCTAAGGAGGCAGTGGAACTATTTTCATTTCTTTACTTCACAAATACAATGAGCATTACTTCTCTGGAGGTGTGTGAAATACCTGGGTTAGTTAATCTTACTCAGGCTCAAACCCTGTACCTTGGCTACAGGAAACAAGAGCTTTATTCCTCTACACTAACTACCAGACTACTCTTTGACTTTTATTGGTTTATACATTTTGTTTCACTGCTACAGGGGTGCACTTTCAAGGAATATGGGTTTCAGTGCATTTTCAGAGTATGTGAGCTTCAAGTGAAGAGAAGTTTACTGTTGCTCATGCTAGGTCTGTTTTCAATGTGCAACCGTTTTGTTTAGCTAATGACTGTCAGTGTTTGTGCTATAGAATTTCACAGCAGTGATAGTAGCACACCAACTAATGTACTTGCCTTGGGTGCAGAAGGCTGTGGGTTTTACACAAACACCATATCACCATGTACAGGAATTAGTAATACAGCAGTGCACTTGGGGGGGGGGGTGTTGCATGCCTGAGTGTGTTGTCCTGTGGATGTGATGCTAAAGTGAGGCCCAATGAGTCTGCATTAATAGTAGGTACTGTGAAATTGTTTACATCCTCCCAAGCTATCAAAAACAGCAGGGGGTAGTTCCTCAATGCACTTGGCCAAATTTTCCCCTGCAGTATAAATACCACCTAGGGTCTCCCCTGAAAAGAAGCTACTAGCCTAGTGGGACTAACCTGGTCAACACACTATTTAAATTAAAAGTTTTAAATTAAATCCATATCTCTGCCTTCATTTCAAACGTAAAGAAGAAAACGGTCTGCACACTGACAGTTTTGAGCAGAGTTTATGTAATGAAACACCATAATGGCTGGGGGGTCTATTCCCCTGCCTAGACCCTCATTTGACCATGATCTGACTATGATGCAGACACAGGGAGGACATACAGACTTTGCATAAAAGGCACCCCAGCTGAAAAGTGATCTAGAAAACTCAACGTCTTGTGAGGGAGCAATGTTCCTCACTGCACCACCCTTGAAAACAAAGGGAATTTCATTATTGTTTGATGATTAGAATGAATGTAATAAGTCTGCATTTTGAAGTACATTTGGTAACCTGGCCGTGCAGGTCACTCACTCAGGAGGCATGTTAATTTGAACAGAAGCAGGACTTTCATAACTCACTGACATGTATTAGCAACCGCCGTCCCACCCACCAGTTAACCATGACAGTTTCACTGTGGTGGTGTCACCAGTGGGTTATCACACTGTGCTGAGAGAACTCAGGCTAAATGGCTTGTTTATGCTGACTTTTTGTACCTTGTAAAGCAATAAACTGTGTTTTACCTTAAACTAAAATACATGCATATATATCTATATGTATATCCATATCTATATCTAGCTATCTTAGCTATCTATACATACATACATACATACATACATACATGCATACATGCTTAATACATATGGAGGATCAATAGATCCTGTTGTCATTCCACAGTATAGACATCTGTGGAGCAAGCTTCAGATTCAAGTCTTTTATGCGTTATCATACCACTTGGACAGTCTGGTGGTCATAATTCATATTGCTCGGTTTTACTTTTTGACCCTTTCTCGTGCAGTAATAGTAAGTGAACTGTTTATGTAGCCACTGGAATATGATATTGCAGAAAATCCTCTACTTTCCCATTGTCACTCAAAAGAAAAAAATGGTGCCAGTGCTTTATCGTCTTCTTTTTCAAAACGAGTTTGAAAAGAAACCTGGAAATGGACAATACCTGGCAGTATATTTGCCCATTAAAAATACTATATGTTCTTCCCGATGTAATGATTCCTGTTTAATAATATCTGACTGCCTAATACCTAAAGCAGTATAAAAGTGTGGTAACAACAACTTATTGTTGGTTTATGTTACTGATCATTTTTTAATATATTTAGTACACCACAGGTCAGTGACCAGCAGGGTAAAATTATTTATTTACATTAAGGTTTTAATGTAGTTTAGCATTCACAAGCGATATAAAATCCAATGGGCAGGGCACAAACATGTTACCTCAGGCACCAACTTCCATACTACAGGTCTGGTGTTCAGTCCACAAACAACTAAAATAAAGAAAAATGCACCCTAAATGCTATTTTGTGTTGACATATGTGCATGTACAAGAGCAACACATTGTTTCACTCAGTGCTACTCTAGGTGGCAGTAAGCAAATGCATAAAACTTCTAACAGGTATTCCAACATATTTAAGTGCTTACATGGGTCTGTTGTGTCATTATTACACACAAACAGTGCAGTGCAATTATATTGCCTTTAATATTAGTAGTAATGATGAGCCATGTATTAAAGGGTAAAACCTGAAAGCAAAATCATCAGTAATTGTTCTCATTAATTAAACAATTTCATTTCCATGCTTTATTATATATACGCATATATATATATATATATATATATATATATATATATATATATATATATATATATATATATATATAAATAACGCATCAATAAAAACCTGCCCAGGCATCAGGGACCTCCAAAGCAGAAACGCAAGCAAACTCCACCCTCCCCAACACAACCCAAATGACACATAGCCCACAAACTCAGTGTGCCACTCAACCACAGCCCATAAGGCATAACAACGTACCCAACACTCTAGTCATAGGTGACTCTATAGTCAGGCACACTGATGTTCCACTCACCAGGCTAAACAAGGAGAAAGTTACTGTCAGCTGCCTGTCAGGTGTTAGGATCCGCCACCTAACGCACACACTCAGGTCACTCCACATCAAGTACAAATATGACACTGTCATTGTCCATGTTGGTGTGAATGACCTGAGATGTACCTCCCTGGACTACATGAAAAGAGACATAGAGGAGCTCTTTGATCTTGTAGCCCAGGCAGGTATGATCCTGGCCCTGAGTAGCATCCAGCCATCACCCAGAATTATGTCACAGTATAAGGACAAAATGATTGACTTCCACAATTGGCTAAGCTTCTGGTGTCATTCTAAGGGGATCCAGTATTTGTCTGCCTGGGACAACATGATTGACAGACCACGATGCTTTGCCAGAGATGGCTTGCACCTGTTGCCCTTGGGATTCCGGGCACTGGCTAAGGCTCTTGCCACCCCTATAATGCCTTTTTTAGGCAAGGTTCAAATGACAAATTCACCACCATAACAGGTACAAGCAAGCAAAATCTGAGGGTAATGCTACTCAATGCTAGAAGTCCAAACCTCAAAATGCTCTCACTCGAGGCACTTCTTAAAATGGAAAACATCGACATCTGTGCAGTGACAGAGACCTGGTTCAAAGCTCCAGAGAGCAACCCTGCATTACCGGGCTATAATTCATACCACTCCTTTTGGCCACCTAACCCAGAACGAAGCACTAAAGGTGGAGGCATGTCCATATTCATTAAGGATATCCACACTCAATCCACTCAATGCTAGAAGTCCAAACCTCAAAATGCTCTCACTCGAGGCACTTCTTAAAATGGAGAACATCGACATCTGTGCAGTGACAGAGACCTGGTTCAAAGCTCCAGAGAGCAACCCTGCATTACCGGGCTATAATTCATACCACTCCTTTTGGCCACCTAACCCAGAACGAAGCACTAAAGGTGGAGGCATGTCCATATTCATTAAGGATATCCACACCTCCAGGCTAGTTGAACAGCATAATGCATCCAAGATTATCCAAGTGCAATTAACTCTGGGCAAGACCGCAATCCAAATTGTAGCTTGCTACAGACCCCCCACCATGCCCCAGGATTCCCACTCCTCATTTCTTGATACACTGGAAAGTATTAGGGTACAACCTAACACCCTAATAATGGGCAATTTCAACTACCCCACCATTAACTGGGGAAACTACTCATGTACCAACTCTTTTGCTCAACGTTTTCTGGAATTCATAAATTCCAATGCCTTGGATCAACTTATTCACGCCCCCACCAGGGGCAGTAATATCCTAGACCTGGTCATTACCAACATGGGCAACCAGTGTTCCACACCAGAGGTCAATTCCTCATTAGTCAGATCCGACCACAAGCTAATCACCCTAAACATCCACATCCCACCCCCCACCCCCAATTAGGGAAACCACCGTAAAAAACTTTCCAAAGCCAACTTCACACTTCTTAAGGCAGAAGTGACAAACTTCATGACACCCATGCAGACAGACAATAGAGGTGCGACTGCTGAATCCTACACAAATGCAGTTTATAAGCACTTACACGAGTGCATGGATCATGCTATCCCTAATAAAACCAAGATGCTATCCTCCAAAAAAGGAAGCTGATCTGGTGGTCCTCTGCCATAAACAAACTCTACAACAGAAGAAAGAAACTGTTGCAAAAAAGAGTAAAATCCCATGACTGGAGGAACGCCCTGGTCAATCTCAGTAAGAAGCTGAGATCCCTCATAAAATCCTCCAAAGTTAGTTACGAAAACAAAATTGCCACAGACTCTAAAGACAACCACAAAGCATTCTATATCTATGTCAAGAATCTCAATGGCAACACTCAGATCTGCTCTGAGTTACAGCACAATGGCACTAAATATACAGAACCAACTGATATTGCCAACATCCTGGCAGATAGGTTCAGTGCTAACTTTACCCCCTCTCACCCCCTAGAGGGCCCATCTCTATACCGGAAGAATGCAAAGTTTCTGTAATCACGGCTGCACAGGTAAAAAACACACTCTCCAAAGCCAAGAACACAGCATCCATGGGACTTGACAATATACCAGGTTGCGTTCTACACAAACTACAGAATGAACGGGCACCCTACCTAAGTACCATGTTCAGTCATAGCCTCACCTCAGGCTTTGTGCCCACTGAATGGTGCACCATGATGGTTATCCCACTCCACAAAGGGGGAGCCACGATGGACCCCGGGAACTACTGCCCCATTAGCCTGATGAGCCTGGTCTGCAAAGCCATGGAATGTATCATCATGGAACTCATAAACAAAGACATTGGTAATCTCCAAACTCTGGACCCTACCCAGTTCAGATTTGTAAAAGGCAGATCATGTCTCCTAAACCTGATTGACTTCTTTGAAGCAGTCACCAAAGCCATAGATGAGGGTAAGGTGGTTCACACAGCTTATCTAGATCTCGCCAAGGCTTTCAACACCATTCTCCACTCTGGAATTTTAGATAAGCTCACTAAACTAGGTATAAATCCCTATGTCACAAGATGGGTTGCCAACTGGCTCATGGACAGAACCCACACTGTGAAAGTAGCAGACTCCAAATCCGACTTCAGACCAGTGACAAGTGGAGTACCACAGGGTTCAGTCCTGGGTCCTCTCCTGTTTGATATCTACTTCTCTGAAGTACAGGCTAACACAGAAGGTCTTTGGCTAACAAAGTTTGCAGATGACTGCAAACTAGGAGCCATAATCGAAACACCAAACAATGTGGACATACTACAAAAGGGCCTCACTGAGACAGATGCCTGGTGTCAAAGCCATGGCCTCAAGCTCAATGCCAAAAAGTGTATTGTCATCCCCTTTGGTAAAAACTCTGTACCCGTGAACTACCACATAGCTGGTAGTCTACTTAACACCGAAAATGTGTTAAGAGACCTTGGGACACAGGTGGACAGTAGTGTCTCCTTTGATAATGACATCGCCACAGTGGTCAGGAAATCCTTCTACATGGCTCACCTCATCACAAAAGGTTTCTCATCCAGAAAAAAAAGAGGTCATTGTTCCCCTCTAGTCATCACTCATTAGCCCATTCATAGAGTGCAACACTCCTTTTGGTATGTACCTCACAAGACATCTACAACAACTGGAAAGGCCACAGAAATACCTCACAAAGAGGATTACTGGCCTCAAACAGATGCCCCATGCAGACCATCTAAAAAAACTCCAGCTTTACTCTTGTTGCATATCGCCTACTCAGAGGCAATCTCTGCCTAACATACAAAGCTATGTCAAACTCAGAGCTGTTGGACATGCTCCACTTAAAGAAATCCCAATCCCTCCGAGCTACACACTCTAGGAACCTAAACCTTGTCACCACAATAAACAGAACATGCTGGAGGGATAGATTCCTGTCCCAGAGACTTCCCATACTCTGGAACAGACTACCTATCCATGTCAAACAGAGCTCCTCATTAGCACTCTTCAAGAAAAATCTTGATGATTGGATGGGAGATAGGAAATTCACCCCGGGGATCACTTCTGTGGCTCTGCTCGACAGGGGCACAGGAAAATAATTTTCTTGGGTGGCAAAAGCCAGGGTACATTTTTGGCTAAGCTTATATAGGCCCTAGGGCCAATAGCCTAGTACCCTCCTATGAACCTATAAATATATATATATATATATATATATATATATATATATATATATATATATATATATATTTATTTTCCCCATAATGATGTCAAAAGTTGTATTCTACTTCCCATTAATCATAAAGTACAAAGCAAAATGTGACATCTGTACTGAGTAAAATTAATTTCCAGTTATATCTGCATTAATATATACTCTAACAATCTTTGTACTGTCTTTTTCACCAGCATGGTCATTTCCAAACAGCCCTTACTTCTGCTAACCATTTTACCCTATACTTAGCCACAACTACCCTTTTGCAGCTGAACACTTGATTTTTGAAAAATCGTGTAGTGTCTTTAACATATAATAACACGAGAATCAAAACATATGATCCCAGATGTTTTTAAATGAATAAAAATTCAGTAAAAAATCATGTTAATTATAAGGTCAATGACTTTTTGGATATGTTTGTAATGTTATAAATGCAGTTTTACAGTACGTTCTATGGTCAGTATAAAATCTGTGTCTAAAACACAGAGATGCCACAGATAAGCGCTGCTTTATGCTGTGTGTGCAGAAATATATTCTCAATGAATAAATGTATATTCTAATACAAAAATCGACATTCACTCATTCGGCCTTCTTATTAATCTGAACAAAATCCAGAATCTATTCTATAACATGGAAACGAGAAAAATTATTGTTATTGCATGTTCAAACACTATTGCAATCTTTATTTGTTTGTCATACGGGTAAGTGACTTGACCCAAAATACAACTTCTTCAGCTATGTTCTGAAAAAAGTAAGTAAACAGAGCAACAAAGAGACGCAATAGTAAAATGTAGAGATGTTTGACATAAACATACAAAAATAAATAAGCAACAGCAACAATAATAATAATAATAATGATAATGATGATAAACACCTTAATGTTCATGGACAAACGTCTTAGGAACCATTACAATTATCAGCCTATTTTTAATCAGGAAAGTAGCACCATAAATGTTGGGGATTTCAGCATTTGTTTGACATACTTAAAACATATACATTCTTTTTCTGTGAACAACTTATGGATATGAGAGCTTTTAATATAGAAAATCCCAGCTCAATGTAGGTGGACCAATGTCATGGGAACAGGCACCAGAGATCCCAGTCTACAAATTGGGTAAACAAGCCTGGCACTAGAAGGTAAGCTTAGAGGGGTGGAAATGGGGAGCTGCTGCTCTGCTGTTTCACCCCAGGAGTAGCAGTGCGTGACTCATTCCCTGACCTCAGCCTTAGATCTAGAGGTTTAGAATTCTTCAGGGCTGAAAATGATTTAGAATAGCCCTGTCAGATGTATCAGGCTACATGTGCACCATATCATGTGCACATATATCTATTTTATAGCATTGCATGCAAGATGCGACTATGCATAGGGTACACATATAAAAAGCCTTCACAGCTACCAACCACAAATGATGACTTTTTCACCCCCATCATGTCACAGCAGTAGATGGCTGCACATCCTAAAATCAGGAGATACAGGATTCAGAAGCTGAGAAAGCTATTAATGGCTTTAGTGGAACAGAAAAATATTAAACATTTAACGCCATACACAGCTATTTTTTTCTCAGAACAACTTATGGACATGAGAGCTTTTAATATGCTGAATCCAAGCTTAATGTAGGTAGACAAATACTTTGGGGACAACATCTGAGAAAGGAATCAAAACTCCTAATGATGTGGACATCCTACAAAAGGGCCTCACGGAGACAGATGCCTAGTGTCAAAGCCATGGCCTAAAGCTCAATGCCAAAAAGTGCATTGTCATCCTCTTTGGTAAAAACTTTGTACCCATGAGCTACCACATAGCTGGTAGTCTACTTAACACCGAAAGTGTAATAAGAGACCTTGGGACACAGGTGGACAGTATTCTCTCCTTTGATAATCACATTGCCACAGTAGTCAGAAAATCCTTCTATGTGGCACACCTCATCACAAAAGGTATCTCATCCAGGAAAAAAAGGTCATTGTTCCCCTCTACTTGTCACTATTAGACCCATTATAGAGTACAATGCCCCTTTTGATATGTACCTCACAAGACATCTACAACAACTGGAAAGGCTGCAGAAGTATCACACAAAGAGGATTACTGGCCTCAAACAGATGCCCTACGGAGACCGTCTCAAAAAACTCCAGCTTTACTCCATCGCAGATCACCTACTCAGAGGCAATCTCTGCCTAACATACAAAGCTATGTCAAACCCAGAGCTGTTGGACATGCTCCACTTAAAGAAATCCCAATCCCTCCGAGCTACACACTCTAGGGACCTAAACCTTGTCACCACAATAAACAGAACATGCTGGAGGGATAGATTCCTGTCCCAGAGACTTCCCATACTCTGGAACAAACTACCTATCTATATCAAACAAAGCTCCTCATTAGCACTCTTCAAGAAAAATCTTAATGGTTGGATGGAAAATAGAAAATTCACCCCAGGGATCACCTCTGTGGCTCTGCTCGACAGGGGCACAGGAAGATTATTTTCTTGGGTGGCAAAAGTCAGGGTAACTTTTTGGCTAGGCTTATATAGATCCTAGGGCCAATAGCCTAGTACCTACTTATGAAAAAGAGGACACCACTGTGTGGTTCTTCTGTTCAGACACAACTTATCAGAGAGTAACCCTCCAACTTTAATTCTTGCCTACAATCCTTCATATATCCTCCTAATTAAGCTTATTATTGTATCAAGGAACACAAATGCTTCCATTGCCCTACTCATAAAATCCCAGCTTACTCTGTCAAATGCTTTCTCTGCGTCAAGACCCACCAACAACAGCAGTATTTTCTTATATTCTACTTTCCTCCGGATTATCATTGTTCTATTTCTGTTGTCAGATGTTTGCCGCCCCTCCATAAAAACCTCATTAATTCATATTTATCACTTCTGGCAATACATTTGCCATTCTTTTACTTAGTATAGACATAAACACTGGTTTAAAATTGAAAATGAATTATATGAAGCTGGGTCTGATGGGTCTTTACTGTCTTTACAGCCTGCACAGCTTTCTTCTAGGGTGTTGATGCTGCCCT
This sequence comes from Protopterus annectens, assembly GCF_019279795.1. Lineage (NCBI taxonomy): Eukaryota > Metazoa > Chordata > Ceratodontiformes > Protopteridae > Protopterus > Protopterus annectens. The sequence goes on from NC_056744.1 coordinate 1,623,793,361, forward strand.
TCCTTTTAGAATACTGTTGGACAAAACCTTTATCCCTGTCCTCCCTCTAACTTAAAAACTTTCACAGGAATTCCATCTGTTTCTGGAGATTTTCCTGCAGATTGATTTTAGATCCCCATTTTTAGTTCATATCTCCAGTCTTAACTGTTAAGTGTTAAGTTTCTTCTACCTCTAAACTTGGCATAGTTAAGTCTTCCATAAATATTTCTGTTTTTCCTCTTTTTTGATTTCCACATTTCTCTGCTTTATATAATTTTTCATAAAATCTCCAAAATTTCTGTAATACCTCTACAGGATTTGTAGTTATTTTTCTTGTTATTGGCCCCTATGTTTGGTCACAGCCCTTTCTACTTTCTGTTGCCTAAGTCATTGTGCTAAAAGTTTTTGTGCGCTGGAATTATTACCAAAACAGTTGCTTAATTGCAATCTTTCAAAACTCGCATATTATCCAGATACTCCACTATTTTCTCTTAAGCACTCTGAAGTTTTGCCTCTTCCTTTTCTATGAGATTCCCCTTACTCTGCAATACATTAACCTTTGTCAGCTCCTCTAAATAATTCCTATTTCTTCTCAACCATATCGCTTTTTCTTTTATTTCTACCCTATTTTTACCACCCAGTTTAATTTTATCCCACTCACTAACTATAACTTCTGAAGACATTTCTGTTTCCCCCAAAAACTATAATTTCCACTATCCATTCCTTAAATTCCTCTTTTTAACAGGAAGGTGAGAAATTATCTGTGTCTCATTTTTACTTCATTACCCTGCATTTTAATTTTAGTTTTTATTGGTGTATGTTCTGAAATAGTTATTGGATATGTGTTGAGGCTTTCAATTAAATGTACATGTTCCTGTGAAATGTAATTTCTGTCTAGTCTAGCCCAGTTATTGTACCTTGGGGAATAATATGCAAATAATCTCCAAGTTCCTGTATTCCTATGGATTAATTCCCTGTTCCTCACTGAACTGCGATCTCCACTCAAAATTCTGAACTCAAATATTCAAACTGCACTACCCATGTAATGTAGTGTAGTCATTGTATTTGGGTTGCCAAGACTACCTCTTGGAAAATTGCAAGTCGACATTCTCACTCTCTATTGACTGTAGTTCACAAATCTAATTGTAAACCTATATATATATATATATATATATATATATATATATATATATACACACACACACATATACATATACACACATGCCGCTTTACTAAATTCTTCATTTTTTCATATCTTTCTGTAACATATTGTTTTAAATACCTGTATGCTATCTGTCTAACTTGTAACTACTGTGGAGCTTTTCTCCCCAGGCCTTCTCTGAAAACAAGCATCTGTTTGCCCAGGCAGACTATCCAGGTAACAAATGTAATAAATAAATAAATTACTACTATCTGACATTTTACATACACACTTACATAGTAGTCCAATAGTAAAGTCAGCACTACTGCTAGACACTTACATAGTAGTCCAATAGTAAAGTCAGCCCTACTGCCGCAAACTTACATAGTAGTCCAATAGTGAAGTCAGCATTACTGCTGCACACGTACATAGTAATCCAATAGTAAAGTCAGTATTACTGCTGCCCACTTGCATAGTAGTCCAATAGTAAACTCAACAGTACTGCTGCACACTTACACATGTAGTCCAATAGTAAAAGTCGGCACTACTGCTGCACACTTACATAGTAGTCCAATAGTAAAGTTAGTTCTACTATTGCCCACTTATATAGTAGTTGAATAGTAAACTTAGCAGTACTACTGCACACTTACATAGTAGTCGAATAGTAAAGTCAGCACTACTGCTGTACACTTACATAGTAGTCCAATAGTGAAGTCAGCACTACTGCTGCACACTTACATAGTAGTCCAGTAGTGAAGCCAGCACTACTGCTGCACACTTACACAGTAGTCCAATAGTGAAGTCAGCACTACTGCTGCACACTTACATAGTAGTCCAATAGTGAAGTCATCACTACTGCTGCACACTTACATAGTAGTTCAATAGTGAAGTTAGCACTACTGCTGCACACTTACATAGTAGTCCAGTAGTGAAGTCAGCACTACTGCTGCACACTTACATAGTAGTCCAGTAGTGAAGTCAGCACTACTGCTGTACACTTGCATAGTAGTCCCATAGTGAAGTCAGCACTACTGCTGCACACTTACATAGTAATGCAATAGTAAAGTCAGCACTACTGCTGCACACTTACATAGTAGTCCAATAGTGAAGTCAGCACTACTGCTGCACACTTACATAGTAGTCCAGTAGTGAAGTCAGCACTACTGTTGCACACTTACATAGTAGTCCAGTAGTGAAGTCAGCACTACTGCTGTACATTTACATAGTAGTCCCATAGTGAAGTCAGCACTACTGCTGCACACTTACATAGTAATGCAATAGTAAAGTCAGCATTACTGCTGCACATTTACATAGTTCCTCTAGTGAAGCCAGCACTACTGCTGCACACTTACATGGTTATCCAGTAGTGAAGCCAGCACTACTGCTGCACACTTACATAGTAGTCCAGTAGTGAAGCCAGCGCTACTGCTGCACACTTACATAGTAGTCAAAATAGTGAAGTCAGCACTACTGCTGCACACTTACATAGTAGTCCAATAGTAAAGTCAGCACTACTGCTGCTTATACTTTGAAGAGCATACAACTTCCCTTAAAATAACCACTTTTCATGCTATTTCTTTTTACCATTGAAAATATTATATGTTTGATTCTTTCATATTTGTTTTTAAACAATTTAATACCTATATACATATATTTCAAGTACAGGAATTAATGCCCTTCTAGCCTGCCAGTATACCAAAACAGTTGTTCCCATAATAAGTGTCCAGGCTCTCAAACAGAATCAGTGAGTACACTTCTCATTCCTATAGAATCTCCTACATAGGTTATCTGATGATTGTCTACTACTTTTTGATAACCCCAAACATTCCTAGAGTAGTTGTCTCTACATTTCCTACATACCTGAATAAGATCTCCTCTTAGATATCTGTAAGAGGGTCTATATTATATATTCAAACTTTCTAAACTTCGAATCCCATATGTTCAACAACATATGATCGAAGTTTAAAAGTTCGAATATATAAAAAAACAAAAAAAAGTACCTTAATGGTGCAGGCAGGGGGGCAAGCCCCCCTGCACCCCTCACACCACCCCTACTTAAATATACCAACTCTGAGATCACACTTCAGTGCAGAAAAATGGAAATTCTCCTATTCTGCACCGAATGGCACCATTATGTTTAACCTTCAAACGCTTGAAATTTTGATCATATGGTGTCGACCATATGCCATTCAAAATTTCAAGCATTTGTGGTTCTAATAGGAACCCTCCATAAGAGACACTGTACAAGTTCAGCTATTATAGTCTTTCATAATAACTTCAGTTTTCACATCCATGGATGCCCTTGGTATATTTCTGCTGTACTCTTTCCAGTTTATTCATGCTTGTTTTCTTATACAGTAAGGTTTCCATATTGTTATTCCATACTCAAGTTTGGATCTAATGTATTTAACAAACAATGACATCATCATTTCTGATTTCCTAGATTTTATAAATCTTTTTATACAACCTATAGTTCTATAACTATCATTAACCAATTGGTTGATATGATTAGAAAAAACTCAAAGCTGGATCTCCTCATATACTAAGGTCCTTAAATGAATCTGCAGTTTCAGTCACTGTGTGCTTACAATTTATGTCTCCCAAATCTCATGTGCTCAGTTTTTTGTTGGATGTATCGATATACTATTCTCCTATGCCAAAATGGTCAATTTAGTCAAATTCTTTTGCAGACACACCCTATCTGTAACACATGTAATCAGTTTACCCAATTTCAGGTCATCCATTTATCGAATTTGCTCTTGTAAGGGGCTGTGCCCCCACATCCCCTGCTAACACATCCCCTGCTAATTATATATACCAACCGCGAGATCACACTGCAGTGAGGAGAGGACAAATCTTCTGATCTTCACTGTACCGCAATCTTACTATAAACAGCTTGATGAATGGCATTTCAATGTAAAGTGCTGTTCGATTAAATTACTTTTCGATAATGTAATATAGACCCCCAAATTTGATTTCAGTATCTGAAGTTACCTGCATGTCACTAGGACTACTTATCACCCCCTTTGTGGAGCCAAACTGTTTTGCATACTTAAGATTTTATAAATATATCTATAATCTGTTGTGTCTGAAAATACATTTTAGAATCTACACACAGTTTATCAATCTGTGTGCCTTCACTCCTTCCATGTGTTATGTATCTATAAAATGGTTTCTTATTATGCTCAATATCTTTATATAAATTTTCTTCAAATTTTTCTTGATTTTGTCACACACTATGCTTAATTTATTTGTCCAGCTTGCTTATTTCAGTTTTCAAAATTTTAGTTCAACATCTTTTCCATTTCTTATATTTTTTGTCTCTCAGCTTAATGAGGTATCTTGTTGTTATGGAAATATACCCCCTGACATTGTATGCCTAAATCCTGATGTTAAACATTTTTTTATTTTATTTATTTTTATTTTTTTTGCACTCAAACAATTTCTCTTTCAAAACTTTCAACATTTCTTCTGCAGTTTTTCCACTGAACGCATAACTCCAATTAGTTTTACATAGTGACTGTTTTGCTTCCATATAATATGTAATTAATCTTTGATGCATTGGTTTAGATTTCAGTTTGGCAGAATTATCTAGCAACAAATTAAACTTTATAACCCCATGATCATGGCACATCGACAGTGGTAAAACTTGACTTGAAGTAGCAGTAATTTCTTTAGGAACACAAACAATATCTAATATGTTCCATACCCTGGTAGGTTTTTATACAATCTGAATCAATTGTCATTCCTGAACATACGTTGTGAATAATTTCCTTACTAAAGTTGAATCAATATTATTCCTGTCTGTTCCTGATAAATTTATGTCACCAGCCGTTACTATTCTGCCCTTTTGTATTCCATGCAAAAACTGTATGAATTCCGCTAGGTCATCAGCAATTGACTTTGGTAGTCTATACACTCCAACAATTGTTATATGTTCCAGGGTTGTCTTTATTGCCCAGTTACATAGTCTATTGTATTTGTGTTATCATTGAACATATAATAATCACAGGTCTGATAACTATCTTTAATCCCTATCATAACACCTCCACTTGATGTTTTGTTAGAATGTCTGTTACAGTAAAAATAGTTATACCCTGACATAACTGGTTTCCAGTCATTGTTCTTTAATCATGTTTCACAAACAATAACAACATCAATCTTGTGGGAATGTAGCAAATTTTTCATTTAAAAAAAACTTTATTATTAATGGTCCTAGTATTAACAACCATCAGAGATGCATCAAATATTGCTATCTGTGAGATGTTAAATTTTCAACCTCGCAAAAATCCTGCCTAGTGTTTGTCAAGTATTGCAAAATATCTGCTGCAAAAATTCTCTTTCCTGATCTTGACAAATGCATACAATCCTGTCTGAGTGCACGTATGCACAAAATTAGAATCAGATACTCTGTACATTTGTAGTTTTTAAAACAAGACATTGTTTTCATGTAGGTATTTACCTAAAAATATTTTCATGCATGGTGACCTGACTCTCCCTTTTATATGTGATTTGTGAAAAATATGTCCTAACACCTGTACAGGCTATACTATCTAAGGGGTCTGTATGTTCCTTATTAACAGTCAGAGAGTCCTTGTGGATGAGATCATTTGTACTGACATGAATAAAAAGAGATTTATATTTCCTTACATTAAGGCATGCCAAGGCTTGTCTCACATCTTGTATTTTTGTTTCTGGCAAGCATAATACTACTTGATGTTCATTGTCCTCTCTGCAAATGTAACTATCATTTCCTTTAATAACTGAATCCCCAATTGCAAGAATATCTTTTCCAACAGGATCTGAAGAATCTTCAAATTTTAATTCAGTAATATCAGCTCTATCAGTTGTTACAAAGGAATGATCTTCATCACCATTAGTCTTTTAAATCCCATTGTTTAATACCCATAATGGAAGCATACTAATTTTTATTGAAAATGTTGGTATCATTTACAAGATGAATCTATCCATCCATCCATCCATCCATCCATCCATTCATCCATCCACAACCCCTTTTTCCCATTTTTGTATATGGGGTCAGGGTGTGACTTCAACAGTGACAATCATCTAGAGCCAATGTTTACATTGCTGGATGGCTAACCCTGCCATAGATTTGAACACATAAATATGGCTGGGAAATTTATTCAAAGTTTGCTTAAGCACTAATATTTATTATACTGGTCAGACATGTAAAAGAGGGCTGCAAGCTTCATTCCACTGGATCTGAGGCATGCTGTCTGCTCCATGTTCTTTAAATCACTCTACTATATAATGTAACAAATACAGGGCAAACTGTTTCCTAATTCCATTTTACACAGAAACTACTACTGATGGGAACCTACCCTTTGTTAGTGAACAAGCTTACATACTGGGAAAATAGGAAGGGGCCATGTTCAGACATGAACACAGAAACTATATATCCCAGTGGATCTCTAGGAGAAATTAAAAAAATGGGAGATGTACATACATCTGCTTATGTTCTATTGTTTGTGGGCATAACCACTAGGCATGACATTCATAAGGCAGATGTCTGTGAGTAAACATGCATTGTCTGTATTCATTACTGTTTATTAAGGATGTGCAGTTATGGCAACTACAATAATGTATACATTCAGACACACACACATGTGTGTGTGTGTGTGTGTGTGTGTGTGTGTGTGTGTGTGTATACATATACACATTTCCTCATGGTCATTGTAACTAGTACATGAATAGTTTTTTGTCTACATGTAGGCACGGGGCCTTTCTTCATTCCTATCAGTTTAGCCATTCTGACCCTGCACTCTCTCTGACGCATTCATTCCTGGCTATAGTCTACTGCTGGTGGGAGCAGGAGTTGCGCATTGGTGGGCTGTTGTCCATCATATTTTTTGTGTACACTTTCCCTTTGTCCCCTGCTATCAGATGCTATGACATAGGCCTACTACATCAGGGTACACAGTCATGTGATTCCACACACCATACTTTTCTATAACTGGAATTGATTGTACTATGTGGTCAGCTGACACTTATGTGTAATGGGTCTGCAGAGATGGCCATTGTCCTGTGTTCTGATGGCTTAACTTAATGACCCCCTCCCGTCCAGGGTGAGCAAGCCAACCTCAGTCAGGACCATCCCTCCAACCCATCCCAAACTTGTCCCTCTGGCATCCAGGATAGCCATCCTTGACTTAAGTAGCCAGAGCTGCAGTCAGAGCTCCATCTGTGTGCATCACAGAGCCTCTTATTATCAATAAGGTGTTAATAAATGCTTTAGTTTTCTTTTTCTGAATTTACTCAGTGTTGCTAAGGTTTTGTTCATTTACTATATTAGTAATGTTTCCTGTTTCTGGTCCAGACCATGACTGTAAAAATCATCTGTGGATAAGTCCACCTACCCAATGAAGAAATAAAGATAGTAGTTAATTACATTCAAATTACTTACAAATTTTCAAGGATATGAAAAGTTCAAAGTCATAAACATTTGTCAAACGCTCAGGCTGCATATTGTGAAAATGCACAGCAATGTGCAATATCTAGTGTTTTCTTAGGTAAAGCATTTCACTTTAAGATGACATTTTTGCCTTTTGATGTAATATTAAAGTATTTGAAATGGCTCAAAATATGTAACTCTTCATTCAGTCTGAAAGAATTTGACAAGAAGAGATCTGCCACTACTTTTAATGTACAGAATGATGCTATAGCTGATATATCATAGTCCAAAAGATTATTCCACTAAAAAGCAATTATTGTCTAAAATTGTTTTCAACTCTAGATGCATTCTAGAAAGAGCAACACACCATGTATCTCTTCTAGAACAACAAAGCAGAAGAAACACCATCTGAAAAATATACCTGCAATAGTAGGGCACCAAACAACATACCTCTCAACTGCTCAGAATTTCACAGAATATCCATACTTTTGACTCGTATTTTTAATTTGTTCCTCACAACATTTGTGGTTTTCTGGCAAATCCCTGAGGACTGAAGTCACTAAATAATGACATACATGTGACTTTCAGACTTCATATCCTTCAGAAAATGCATGGTAGCCCAAATCATGTTATTCTAGCAACTTTCTAAGTTTATAAGAGCAATATTTAAAATCTATCCCTATTTTTGGGTCTTTGTCTTCCCATTATTTTAGGCTCTGTCCACATTTCTTAGTCTAAGAGGTTGAGCAATATATGAAGCTAAAGGGAGGCAAAGAAACAGAGAGCCAGCAGTGTTTTTTTAGGGTTGGATAAGAGGACAAATTTACAAATCTTTGTTTAGATACTTTATAGTTCACTTTTGTAGTATGATAAGTCAAAGCATAGCAGGGTCAAGCTATACTCAGACTTAGCTATTTCTAGCTATAGCAAGCCTAGCTATGGAAGATAAGACATGGGATATTCTGTAACAGAGCTTGAGATGAGAAAGTTCTTTAGTACTAATCAGTGTGTGAGGCAAAGCTTAGGCAAAGGGTCTAGAGTGATGCCAAGATACTTTTGTTCAGTTACAATTGGAATGATTCTATTATAAGTGCATATAAATGTTAAGAGGTTGTAACAACGCTAGTTTGCATTAAATAGAAAGGACCATTACACTGTTTTGAGGGTTAATAAGAAGCATATTTGAATATGATCAATTACAGAGGTCAAGCAAATCTGTCTGCAGGATGGTGTGCATGGTACTGAATGATTTGTTGGAGTCCAGTAGTAGGATGCCATCAGCATAGTGGGTTAGGTTCAAGGATGGAAGGTCTAAGTAGATGGAATAGATAAATAAAGAAATACAACAGAGCTTAAAAGTGATCCTTGAGAGACCCCTGTATTCAGGTTAACAGGGTTAGGGCTTCTGGACCCATTTATAACCGCATTAGGGAAAATGCAGTATGATAGTGTTGGTGCAGAACCTTGACTTTTACACTAATGTGTGAAAAAGCTGGTACAGTGGAACAAAAACCAGTGGATCAAAAAGTACCAGCTTTTTTCACCAACAGATTACAGTACAGTGCGGATCGGGGTATGTGCCCTTGTAATGCGATCTGGGAGTTGGTATATATAATTAACAGAGGGGGTCGGGGGTTGCAGGGAGGCTTACCCTCACCCCCCCCCCCCCACAAAAAACATTGTTGCTTTTTTCAGTCATTCATGGATCACTGTTTACATTTTTAATGGAAAGCAGTCGATCAATGTTGGATCGACTCTCTTCCATTTCCGTGGAAGTTTATGCTTCTGAGTGTGGATATACCACTGATCAGGAATAAGTTTCAACGTTACAGCACTTAAAAAGGCAGCCAGATAGGTTTATTGCCTTCTTTTGTCATCAAAAAAATGTAAACGTAAAGCAGTCAGACAATAAACTTATTTCTGGCAAATGTGCAAATATAATTCAATATAAAGTTTACACTGTAAATTACCTATACACGCACCATACTTATAAAAAACAAATGTACATAATTCAAACTTCACAACAAATGGCTATTAATTTTGGAGGAAACATGAATGTTGTTCATCTGAGTGTTGGCACCCAATGGTATCAACATAGAACCTCTGCCCCACAGAGGAGCAAAACATTGCTCTATTTATATGTAAACATTTACATCTATAGTGTTTGAAACCACAGAGCACAGTGTTTGAAGTGTGTCACAAAGCCAGGAGCCTGGTAATTCAGTAAACACTGGTTTGAACTCTGATGTTACCCTTTTCATGTTGTGTGACCCGACCAAATCAGTTAACACATAATCCTATACACACTTGTGATCTCGGTTCCTTCTCCTTCAAACAAATACAAAACTGTTCCCATTTCTACTACTGCACCCCCTCCCTTCTCCACAAAGAAAGGTTACATTGTTAGCCTTCCTTCACACAAAAAGAAATAATCTATAAATAATAAACATTCAATACTCAAGAATAAACTGGATGTTTAGTTCCATATGTGACTATCTCTTTAAGAAATCATAATGTACATCAACTGGTTAAAGAAACCGAGAATCAGAAACAGAAAAAAAGCCTTGGGCAAAAAGACAATACAGTTGGAACCGAAGAAGCCTGTGAGCTAATGAGCCTACCCTGCAGCTTATAAATTCAGACAATTAAAAGTAAATAAAATTAGTCACTGATGTTAAGATTGTCATAAACTGTTTCAAACATGTCATACCTTGTTTTAGTTAAACTATATATATTTTATTACAGAGGAACTGGATTTTCCTCATCAGGTTATGAAACGAGAAATCATTCATCACTTCAGCTTTGTGAAACATACTGCAGGGAATGAATCCACCTTTCTTACAGTAGAATGTGAAGTCATATAATCATGCATATTACTCTGGCTGTTCCCATAGCAATGGAAATCTTTTTTTTGTAGCAAACTGTGTACTAAGACTTGGATAGACAGAAAATAGCAAGGCTGAAATGTTCTTAGACTTTGTAATTAGGTTTCTTGAAGACTGCATCTCTGGGTAGAAATCTGTTGCTGTTGCTACCTACTGGCTAATATTTAGTACTGCAGTAATATTCTTCACAAAGATGAGTTTAAATTGTTTTATGAAAGTGTTACCCATATTTATATACTTTAGACCTGAGAAAGCATCAACCATTCTTTTCAATTCAGAATATCTGACTAGCTTATATATATATTTTTTAAACTTGGTTTGTTACAGCCTTTTTCAAATGGCTTCTTTCTGTTGCTGCAATGATCTACAACAGTGCCAACGGATGTACGACACTTAAAAATCACTGTTCTTTGTGAAAATGCAGTCATCAAAGCCAGGTGGCTAACAGGCTTGTCATCAAAAAGTATAAATCACAAAGTCAGATTAATTTGATTTGCATTCAAGTCAATTACATAAGAAAAAAATTAATAATATTGTGGACAGTTTCACCCTCATGCCCCATCTTTGTTATATGCCATTAACTTCAAGTATAATATAAAATGAGGTAAATGCAAGTTGGCAAACTGCATTTGCTGAATTGCACTGTTGAAGGCAAGCTATTTGGTGAGGCAATGTTGAAGAGTTGTCATTTGACACTGGGAGTTTGAAAGATTGGGTTACTCTTCATTGCCAAGCCAATGTGCATATTGCTGTACGTTATGCATTGCTGCCGTATTATTTCAACTATATCTCTATACCATAATGTGTATTATACGCAACCTATTGAAATAATTGTCCAGATATAATTGTGATCTGTAAGGCAAAGGTAATGAATCGTTTACAATGTGTTACCACTACTGCACTGTCTGCAATCATTGTGGAGCTTTTCTCCCCAAAGCCCCTGGTGAAATTGGACTTATGCCCAGCTGGACTATCCTAATTAATGAAGAAAATAAGTAAATAAAGAAACAAACAAATCATTTTTCACAGGTGATATAAAATGCTGATTAGAACATCCTTAGAGCACAGTTATCAGATGCATTGCTTTACATTCTTTTTTTAAACATAACTTTATACCACTCAGTAGGGATTGTGGTTGACTCTAGTTGCAGCTACTTTACCCATAGTCATGGCCAACCCTCTTCTTCCTCACCTCCAGATCCATTACTGTACTCCTGCTCCAGTAGACAACACCCACCATCAGGTGACCCACACCGTATTTCCCTTAGGGCAGATAAATCCCCCCTCTGAAGAAAGTAGCCTCATGGTTATTCCATATTTGCCTTGCACCATTTTTGGAGCACCTCTCTTTCTTCCTCTGCTCCCATCCTCCCTTTGCTACTTTGCATTTTTTAGTAAAAACATAAATCCCCACAAGGAACAAATTGTGCCAAAACACAAAACCAGATGTAGAATAATTAAACAGTATCTGCACAGAAACACGACAAAGGCTTACGAACAAAGAACATTAATAAAAAGGTAAACATTTTCTCACCAAAAGATACTTCTTCAGACCATAATAAAAAAGGACCTTATAGAAATGATATAAAGAAATTAAAAATTACCACAAACAGTAGTAAAATACTTCTCATTAAGAAAATCCATTCAAAATCAGAAGGCAATAAAGCTCAGGTAACATCACCTAGGTAAATCCCTTGACTTCAGGTCAGGTTTTAAAGAGGCCCTACCATTCAATCCTGGAGAGTTGTCTGCCTGGAGTTAAAAAATTCAATGTAGCTCCCTCTTCTCTGTATAGTTGCTCAAGTCTCCCAAGCATACAACATGTTTAACAGTTTCAATAACCATAAAAGTAAAAGTATGTGTTCAATCATAATCTATCTCATGTTTCGCTAAAGCATTTCTAGTATCACCAGTATGTATATTATACAAAAATTCCGTTATCCACTCCAAGAAATAGTGGTCAGTCTTGCCCACATAAAAACTAGCACAAGACTTACAAGTAGAAATGTAAATCACAGCAGGGGTCCAACAATCAACTGTAACATTAAATCTAAAGGCAACATCTGTATTAGGATGGATAAACTCATTGGCCATATCTATATAGATACAAAAACTGTATCTATTACATTGAAGGAACTCCAGCTCTATTCAGTCGCATACCGTCTGCTCAGAGGTGACCTGTGCCTGACATACAAGGCCATGTCCAACCCGGAATTAATGAACATGCTCCACCTCAAAAAATCCAAATCCATCAGAACTACAAGAGCAAGAGACTTAAACCTTAACACGGTTATAAATAGGACGTGCTGGAGGGACAGATTCATCACCCAGAGACTCCCTACGCTGTGGAACAAAATCCCAGTACATGTGAGGCAGAGCACCTCGCTGGCTTTGTTCAAGAGAAATCTTGACCAATGGATGGGAGATCGCAGGTTTACCCCAGGGCTCACCTCAGTGTCACTGCTGGAGAGAGGCACGGCAAACTAATGGGCATAGTATCCTTCAAACTTAAGGGGTGGTGAAAGCCACAAAACTTTGGGCTAGGCTTATAAATGCCCTAGGGCAGATAGCCTAGTATGAACCTATGAACCTATGATGTGTACTGGGATCCCCATTAAAATGTGTTGTGGGTGCATGGTTCATGCTATAACATAACTGCTACTTAACAGACTTCTTGTTTTTAAACCTAAAACGTGGTCTATCACCTACCAGACCTTTAATGCGGTCATCAGTTAGTAGACTGGACCAATTGGATTCAATGACATTCTGTACTACTCCTTTATCACTAGCATAAAAAAAGTGTAATGGGAATGAACTTGTTATTAAACTTCCCTAACCTATCAGATCCAGCAATGCCTGAAGAACCTGTGTCCCCCATAACTTCAGAAAAATAAGGTCACTCTCTCTGCTAGATTTGACATTTGAGACACAAACAAAGCTATATTAGAGAAAAGACCAAGGTCAAAGCACAGAGACATATTATTTATTTTTTTGTTTCAGTCAATGTTTCTTTGTCTCAGAACAAGTCAGAATTATGAGCAGCAGTATAAACATGTTTCTAGTCTGAAAATATAGAAATCCATTTTGTCAGCTGTAATGTCTGAAATAATTCTTCTTCTTCCGGCTTTTTCCCAGTTAGGGGTCGCCACAGCGGATCATCTGTCCGCTCATGATTGGCAGTGGAGTTTTACAGTGTCGAGTTGCCAACCCGGCACCCAGCCTTCCACAGAAGGCACACACACGCACACACTCACACCTAGGGCCAATTTAGAGTGTCCAATCCACCTACTGCATGTCTTTGGGATGTGGGAGGAAACCGGAGCACCCAGAGGAAACCCACACGACCACAGGGAGGACATGCAGACTCCGCACAGAAGGCACCCCAGCCAAGAATCGAACTGGAGAACCTCTTGCTGTGAGGCGACAACACTAACAGCTGCAGCACCGTGGCCGCCCACTGTCTGAAATAATTCTACTAGAGAAAAATCAATCCTGACACTTACATTTTTTGATATTTCATTATTAATCCAACAATTCTCCCTTTGATTTATTCTTTATCAATAAAGCAAACGTTTATCTCTTAAGAAAGTAGGTATAAGAGATTTGGGTCTAGGCTGCTTCAGATAACCATCTGATCATTTCATCTTCAGATTTACACTGATAAATAACTCAGTAGGAGAGACATGAAAAATGAACACTAGGTTAGAAGCACACCTACTAATTGGAGTACTTGAATGGTAGCAATCATTCCATGCAGATGCATGGGTAATTATTATCAGTGGTCTGGTACCTATCTGGTATTATTTTATTAATGTCCTACATGTGAAACGTAGCAAGATTAGAATCATAAGGACTACAACTAAGAACATTTTAAAAAATGCTGCTCTCCAGCTTGGAAACAGATTGGTTATCCATATCATGGTGAGTTGTTAACTCTTTTTTGGCCTATAGAACATTTACAAATCTTAAGATGTACTCACTAGATATTTAAATCTCATTTCACCATCCAAAATGATCGTGCAGTATTTTACCTTATACATTCCCCCTTTCTTACTGAGAATTAATACATTTTATTTACCTGTGCTAACTCCAGCAATACTTATCTATTTAACTTTATGACCCAATGGTCGGAACTTGACCTTCATAAATCTTGCAGCATACAACAGTCATTTTGCGTTCACCTCACATTTGTTCACATCCACAAGTCAACCTGCATGTACATTGTCCTCTTTTTATCATTACACATATTACAATCATGTCTTCTTGTATCCTGTTGTCTTTTAACCAGAATCTGCCACATCCTGTTAGTATTCTTTATGTCCCATATTCCATGATATTTTACCCATTAAACTCAGGTCTACAATATTCTGGATTTCATTAAATAACTTTTGCTGTTTGTTTCCTTGAGTAGTAATAACACATCTAAAACAACATGTTACAATTAACATGTCACCTTCCTCTTCACTCTGATGCTTGTAAACTGTCAGCTATGAAGCTGTTTGACCACATGTCCATGTTGTGAACATCATGACAATACCCCTGGATGCATCTTAAATAGCATGAAGCATGATTTAGCCACACCCCTAACAGTGTTCAGTCTCCACCTCCATACAGGTTTTGTACCAAGTAAATGGAGAACAGCAACATTCATTCCCATGTTAAATCATCTTTCTGTGGCTTTGCATATAAGGTTGATCAGATTTACAGGTATGTAATTGCCTGGGTCTGTGAAAGGTCCTCCCTTATGCAGGGGACATAGGGAACCTCCGAACACTGGAATCATCTCAGTTTGGTTTATTTATTTGAAAAGGTCACTAAGACAATAGATGAAGGCAAAATGGTATACACCACATATCTTGACCTGGTCTAAGCTTTTGACCCAATTCCCTACTGAGGCATAGTAGAAAAACTAAACTGGGAATAAACCCTTATTTTACCTGCTGGATTACCAACTGGTTCACATATAGGATGCAGATAATCAAAATAGAGGAAGTTGCATCCAGAAAGAGAACAAACTCTGCTAAGAGTTGACACAATTGTTCAGGAGTTGGGAACTTATGTGTACAGTGACCTAAGTTTTGACCAACGTGTGTGTACTGTTGTAAGAAAGTCCTTCTATATTGCACAGCTTATAAATAAATGGATTGTGTCTAGATCTAAGATAGTCATTATCCCCCCTTTACTCAGCCCTCATTGGGCCAATCATTGAATATAATGCCTCTTTGGTATGCATCTGTCCAAGCACATGCAACAACTGGAATGCCCACAGAGATACCTTACTAAAAGGATACAAGGCCTAAACAACACGTCTTACACGGACCAACTCAAAGCCCTGTCACTATACTCAGTATCCTACAGACTGCTAAGAGGTAACCTGTGTCTGGCATACAAGGCATCCTCCCACCCAATACTGATGGATTTACTATATATCAGTAAGTCAAATGGCATCAGAAATACTCAGCCAAGCTGTTCTGCAACATCAACAGAACAGTCTGGAGATACAGGTATATTTCGCAGAGGATACTGCTCCACTGGAGCGGACTCCCCATCCACAAAAACAAAAGTTCATCCCTGTCCATTTTTAAGATCTATGGATGGGAAATAGAAAATTTACCCCAGAATTGCTCCTTGTACTACTAATGGACAGGGGCAGTTCATAAATGCTTTATCCCTTGCACAGGTCCACCAAATTATTCATGGTATGATCCCAGTTATTCTTATTAGGGGTAATACATAGCTATAGAGCATGGGATGGGTAAGACAATCTATAACCAAATGGGGTAGGTTATTTCAAGTACAAAAAGGGGAACTGGCTAAGCTTAAAATGGCCCACAAGGGCAGCTAGCCTAGTAATTACCTATGAGCCTGTGGACCTATGAAAATCGCATATGCATCCTGTACATGTTGTAAAAATCTTATACACATTCTGTGCATATTGTAAAAAACATATAAAACATGTGGTGCATATCATAAAGAACACAGCCACCTGCTGTGCATATCATGAAAATTGTCTGGTAAATGTGAACATAAAATAACTGTATTTCCTATTATTTTAACAAATCTTGTTGTGCCCTAATAACATTTGTTTGATGACTATGTAGGTTCACTGGACACACAGCTCCCTTTTCAGAAATGATCTGCAAGCAATATGTGGTTAAGTGACTTGTTTAAGGTCATACTGCAGGCAAATCAGAACTGAGGGAATTAAACCCTGTACCAAAAGAACTGCAGTTCACAGCCTTAACACTCTGTGCCAACCTGCAGACGTATTGCTGGCATTCTTTTCTTCAAGAGAAGAAAGCAATCAAATCAGCTTTAATAAACTAATTAGTCTTTTTATTAGTATCACTGCAAACTAAAACTACAACCACTAAAAGTGTTTCATACTTTCTAAGTAATTACCCCCACCTGATGCACAGACAGAAAAATATCTTTAATGCTGTCTGATGCATCATGCATCACATTTCACTCTGCAGGTAGTCCTGGCACTTTTTGTCTCATGATTTTCTATACAGTTTTTATTATCTTCATAACCTTTTGCAACTAGATTACCCTTTCTCCCTTTGTTCCTAATTAATCAATTAATTAACAAATTAATTAATTAGTCCTATTTTACCTATATTTTTCTCAAAAGGAGAATTACTAATATTACATTACTAAACTCATGCAAGAAAAAAATTAGAACATGAAAAATGCCTTTAGAATGTTATCAAGTTCTCTGTAGTCTCAGGGAAAATTACTTTTTTGTGTGAAAATTCGTATTTATGCCAAATTATCAAATACTTACTTTATTGAATCTCATTTCATCAAATCCACTTTTTCAAATCTCATTATATCGAACTCCCAGAACTACGAAAAGGAAACCCCAAGAAAGGAACCACCCGACCACCAAGACAAAACAATAAACAGAAAAACAAAAATACCCTCCATCTGCGGGGCTTTGCCCCCGCACCCCCTAACTAAATATATCAACCCTGAGATTGCACTACACGGGAGGAAGGGCAAAGTTCACCATGGTGACCAAGTGGTTCCTTTCCCGTGGTTTCCTTTTCGTAGTTCCGGGAGTTCAATATAATGAGATTCGATGAAATGGGATTCAATAAAGCAAGCAGTCGATAATTTGCAGTAGACCCAAAAATTCATATGTATGCATATTTGCAAGATGATTTTACAATAGCACTGGTCTGAGGCAATTACCAGTTTTTGTTATTTATCACTCTGTAATTGAATATAGGTTCCTATATGCTTACCCACAAGTTTAACAATGTTGAATTCCTTTTGCAAACGTTAAGTCAGTTTATTTTCACAAACAATGGAATAAGCATAAAAGATTGTTTTGTGGTTTCTTGACACAAAACAAATGCATTTGCTGCAACTTACTGCACACTACCAAGCATTTAATTTCTTATGTGTCAGAATAGCAGTCACTGGTTTAGCAGGAGTAGAACCTTGAATTTTCTGATCTACATAACTTGAATACTTCATTTGTTTTCTCTGTAAACACAAACATGTTGCAGCTTTAAACACTTCAGCAGGGTATTAGCTTATCCTTGTTTGCCTGCTTAGATTCTAACTGCAGTCAATTAATAACAGAAACAAGGGAATTATTTCCTATCATAACCCTTGGATTTTTCTCAGTTATTACAGATTTGTTTACCTATGGTTAGAATTTAGAACAGTAATGCCTCTTGACTTCATTGTGTGTTAAACTATGATTGCTTTTTACTCTATGCAGAAGTCAGTGAAGTAATCCTTATGGTCACTACACAATTATTTTCAGGAGACTTATCTAAATACCTCTCAACTGTACAGATTTTCACATAATGCCCAGATTTTTACCTCATACTTTTGGTTTGTCTTCATAAATTTTGTGTTTTTTCAGGCAAATCATTGAGGATTGACATGACTAAATAATACTAAATAATGGCACACATTTGAATTTCAGACTTTATATCCTTTAGAAAGTACATAATAATGCAAAACCTGTTATTCTAACGACTTTCTAAGTTTATATGAGCAATATTTAAATTCTGCCTCTATTTTTGGGCCTTTGCCCCCCCCATTTTCTGGCTTTGTCCAGATTTCTTGCACTGAGAGCTTGAGAGGTATGCTTGCCTTCCTTGTCTGTACATCTCCATCCTGTGGAAGCATATCAGAAAATGACTGTTTCTAGTACCATACATGTGTATGAACAAACTTGCCCCTCTTGTAATTCTGACTCATTAAAGCTACTGCTGATTTAAGTTTATCTGCGATGTTTCCTTTGTGGCAATTAGAAAGAATGTAAATTCAGTCAAAATAATGTTTGCCAAAGAATTTACACTTGCACATTTTCATTCCTCTTGGCAATAATATTATTTTGAACAATTTGGTCTGGGATCACACTAAGTGGCATAATTTAACATGCTGGTGTTTCAAAGCTCACTAATCATTTATATGTAAATATAGTATATGTAACTTGAGTGTTGTTCTAACATATCAGTGTTAAACATGCAACCCACTTGCTGATTATATTCAAATCAACAAATGTAGTTTGTAGAAATTGCATTCTACCAAAAAATCTGATTACTGAATAATACATAACTCACCCTTCAAAACCGTACCAAAAATTATAAACTGGAGTTTTGTAATTCTATATAATAATATCAATGTTAAGAATGAATGATCATATCTGTATAACACTTTAATTGTCTATAAGACAGCTCCTAAAGATTCTTACTGGCAATACCTAACTAAAGGGTTTCAAGTATCATTATCAATGGAAGATAAAAGAAACATTTTATTTTCAGTTAAACTAACTTCTTACTCACAATTTTGGAGGATTTTTCATTGGAAATTTCTACACAGATCGTTTTTGACACCTGAGAAATTCTCAAAAATGAAACCTTCAAACAGCAAGTTATGTTGGAGATGTCATCTGTCCACTAATGCTGACTGGTCTCATATTTTTTATGACTGTACTAATATTAAACCATATTGGAATGAGATTAACAAATTTCTTTAAGCTATCTATACTGATGTATTTGTTTTGACAAAGTCTTTAATTTTATTGAATGTTGTTAATAGTAATAATATGAAGAAAGATGACCTGTATTTGTTGTGGACAATGTTAGCAATAGCCAGAAAATGTGTAACTTGAAGCTGGAACTCCAATGTAGCACCCACAAAGGAGGAAGTCCTATCATCACTGAAGAAATACATACTATTGGAGAAAAGAACTAAAAAGTTAGAACGTTTCCTAAGCCGTTGGTTAATAGTCCGTGGAGGAAAGTTTTGAATTTGATTGACACCCTACAGATGGAACCAAACTCTTCCTAACTATCATAGTTTATATATTATCTTATTATTTAACTACAAATGTTTTTATCTGAATCCCTTTTGTCAGGCTGAATGTAAATACTGTAAATAGTTATTGAATGTTATGAATGTATTAAATTATTGTGTTATTTCATCAAAATAAAAATCATTTGAGTAAAAAAAAAAGAAATCTGATTACTATCCATACTGTCTTCTTTGCAAATGGAATAAACCAAAACCAGGTACCTTCTGCACATCTAGTGACCCATTTACACATACAGAATACCTCGCCCCTTTCACTCACCTTCCAGAACAAACAAAAACATTTTGAATGACCGTTTCATATTTATATACTACATTTGTACATACCACAGATGTTTATCAGCAAATTGTGTTTTAAATATGCCTGTATTTCTGTTAACATTTACTCAGCAGTCTTGTGTGTGTGTATTCTTGCAATTAAATTCTATGGTTCATGAAAAAAACATTAGCTTGCAGAAGTAATTCAGATATTTTTGTGAAATCTTTAGCATTAAAAATGCTACATGAAATAAAACTCAGAAACACATGAGAAACATGCCTCAGAGAAACATTCTATTGTAATTGTCTTGCCTTCATGCAACTACATCATGATAAAACTGGGTTTTTGTAACCACTTACCCCAAAAACTATACTCATCCTAATGATATATTTCTTTTTATACATCTTGAAATAGTTATGCTATACTCCTAATTATTGACACTGTATAACATTGTATTGCTACTTAATGCCTTGTAATAATCCTGTAACATTGCTGTTTAATGCTAATTTATAATGAAAATTGTATAATATGTTGGAGCTTTTCTCCCCGGGCCTCTGCTGAAAAAGGGCTCTTCAGCTCAGTTGGATAATCCCGGTCAGCAAATGTAAAATAAATAAATAAAATAAAATAATAAATATTAGGTTGTATTCTGTATTTTATTGGGAAGGATAACAGTTTGTGTATGTCTGTGCTTGTGCATACGTATGCATACATACTTGAGTGCATTTATAATTATTTATATACAACCCTGCACATGCCTTTTACAGCAAATACTGTAAAAATATCAGAACACATTCGCTTTTATACAATACACATTTTTTCCTGTGTCTGATCATTAGGAGGAGTCTTGTCGTTAACACAACAGCATAACATCAGCACTAACTAAAGATCCACAATGTAACTTTGTAGAAGAGTGAGAAATTAAATTTAACATCCCCATTGTCACATTTAACCATCCATGGATTACATGTGAATGACTAGAGGAATGTAGAAGGAAAAACTTCTTTGAGCTTAAACATTAACTTTGTCAAATTAAGACCTGTTTAAATATGACCATCATCACTGCATATAGAACCAGTGAAAAGAAAGAAAAGGTTATTAAAATCAAAGTCACTTTCTTTGCAAGACATTTTTTTTCTTTTTCTTTGCTTCAAAATGTAGCCAGTCTCTGAGTAATACAAACATCTCTGTGTCTGCATTTAACAACAAACCTTTCCTGTCCCAAGCATTACGATTTATGGCACACTGTCTATCTCTTGAAAAAAAAAAGGAATGCAGAATGGATTCTTTTCTTGTTAAACTGCCTGGACACACTTCAGTCTTAATTTATCTGAGAGTAGAAGTGCTGAAGAATACTGCCAGGCAAAACACTGTCTATTTTAAATTATGACATATTTACATCCTTCTTCCTTGGGCATCTCAAAACAACAAGGATCATGTGATGAACTCACACGTGCTCTACTGCTTAGAATCTTTTTATCCAGGTCATAGCTAAACTCTGTACTGCAAAATAATAGCACCTCTGAAACTTTTCGCTTTGTTGTAATAGCTATAGTGGTAAAGAGTCCTATATTTAAATTACAGCTTCTGAGTATCCTGAGAATTCATATTTATCAGCCTGTTTGTACTTTATTAGTTCCTGTCTGCATAACAGCTAAAGATTATAAAGATTACTTTGTGTGTGTGTGTGTGTGTGTGTGTGTGTGTGTGTGTGTGTGTGTGTGTGTGTGTGTGTGTGTGTGTGTGTGTATATATATATATATATATATATATATATATATATATATATATATATATTTTTTTTTTTTGTTCCTGATGCTTGGCAGAGATTACCTTTTACTGTAGCATTAGTTCTGTTATTTCAAAGAGACCTTCCTCTTGAAAACTTATATTCAAATTTCATGTATTTAATGATGAAATACTGAAATTTTTACTTTTACTGCAGTTCCATTTTTATCAAGATGCACCCCTTTATGAGTTGACTTCTTGCTTCTCTAGCCTCCTTCCATCAGCATCACCGGACATGTTTCGGGACGTACATATCTGAAGAGTATTTAGGATCTTATATATTTCTTTCCTGTTTATTTAATAGCGTTTTTTGGAGGTGGTCTGGCTGAATTCCTTGATCAGCACATCAGCTCTTCAATGAAAGATTGCTTTTCTTTTACATTCCCCCCTAGCTCCTGGCATGCTCACCAAATTTTAAGAAGTGTGTTCCTCTTCTTATCTGTATATGATATTAATATAAAAGAACTAAGACACTGAAAGCAGTTTAAAGCATTTTATTTTCTGAATATATAGCAACACATCTAAGCTATAATTATTACAAGCTTAGACTGACTAACATAGCAGAATTACAGTCTTCTATCTACATGAAACAAAGAACAGGCAGATTCTGGAATATTCTTTTCAATCATAATTCACAACCTTATTTGGAAATAGAAATCTACAATTATTATTATTATTCAGAGACTGATAGTATATTTTCACACGATCTGCACTTTTCTCATGACTTTGTCCGCATAGTTAAACAAAGCTGTATTAGAGAACAGAAAAAGGCCAAAGCACAGAGATTTATTAGTTATGTTTCTAACTGTTTTACTGAATGTTCCTTTGTCTCAGAACAAGGCAGTATTATGAGTAGCAGCATAGACATATTTCTGGTCTAACAATACAGAAATCTGTTTTGCCAGCTGTAATGTCTGAAATAATTCTACTAGAGAAAAATTCATCCTGAAACTTACATTTTTGATATATCAGTATTGGTCCAACAATGTCACCTATAATTTGCCAATTAGAAACAGAATATTATGAGAATTCCAGAAGTTTTACTGAACACCTTGATTTCCCGCATTATGATTTTTCTAGAAAGGAATCACTGGACCTTTTTATTTTCAGTCTGGTGGCTTGTTTGAAGGCTATGAAAAGCAGCTTTGTGTTCCAGGTAAAAAGCAGTATACTGATCTCACCATTGTATAGTATATGGGCCGCAAATAACATTGTTCTGAATTTTGTGGATATGTACTGGTCAAAGTTTAAATACATGTCTACTGCTGTCCCAGATTGTAAGATATGATAATACTATACTGTACTGTAATTATCTGGAAACACTGTATGCAATGAGACTGAGAAACGAAAGTCTTAATTACCCAAGCTCATGCTGAATATGTATCAGTCTCTCCCTTATGGTTTAAATCTTGTGCAATTTTAAGAATGAATTTTCCAAACACTGTAGTTCATTTAATAAAATTTTATTAGATGTTCACAATATGCGAATACTGTCTTCATTTGATGCTTGCAAAATCTGTTTCTGTCTTGCCACTAAATGGACAGCTTTTTCTAAGGCCTTGGCTGTAGCAATTGCATTTAACTTGATAGTTTTATCAAGTTTCTGAACTTATTTTAAATGAAAATCAAAGTAATAATCTAACACTGTGCATTTTTGCACCTATATACAATCAGTTTTAACTGCTGAACTTTTTACATTTTGTCTTGTGTCCTTTAGATTTTAACATACTGTTCAGTGAGTGAAACTCCACCCACTGTCTCACCATAACCATTTCTTTAGCTGACGTCATTTAACTTTCCATTAGTACTGAATGCTGCTAAAGGTATGTAAGAAGAATGTGTTATTACTGTCTACAATTTTTTTGATAAATAGTAAAACTGTAAATGCATTAAAATGGATGCCATATAGCCTTATGATATAATTCAGCTTGCTAGCTTGACTGAAATCTGAGCGGAGGTACTTGGCAAACTGCCATCTCTGTACGAAACATATACAGTCTTAAACTGATTACATAATGCATTTTTTAATATATAGGATTTGAATTTTTAACTGTGCTGTCATTTTTACAATGTAGCATTGACTTTAAATTTTGCATTCTGTAAACTAGCAAACATTATTTTGTATCTGTCTATATTACAATATTGTTTATGCACTTAACTAATGACTGCTAAACAAACAATAATACAAAAATGTATTTGCCAAACTGTAACTGCAAACTCTTTATTCTGATAATTGATTTGACTGTTAGTTCTGATATACCTTAAAAGACATAGAGGCATACGGTTACCGTTTTTTTCTTAACTGACCACACCCAATATGTCTTTCTGAGCACTCCAGCTGTGTCAGCTGATCTGGAATTTATCTTTAACCCATAAATCTGCATGTTTCTGTCATAACCAATTATTTAAAATCTATACATTTGCACATATCTCTTTACTGGTCTAAACCAGTATATACAGAGCTGTTACACTTTGAACTGTTAGCTGCCATAATCTTTGACCTTTTAAATTTTGACTTGTATCTTTTGTATGTGCAACTGAAATTGATTTGTCTGTAAACAATGAAATAACATTAAACAGTGATAGATTAATGCTCTGATCTTTACAGATAGCTATGGAATGTATTTTTTACTTAGTACTGAAGTCTGTTCTTCAGTTACAAAATCTGCACTTTGATTCCTCTTATGCCTTTCTAGTGCAATGTGAATTTCAGACAATACTTGCGTGTTAGGTATGTAGACTGTGTTGACATTTGTAATACTGCAACATACTTCTGTATTCTGAATTGTATGTATTATATTCTAATCATTAGTACGTGAAACTATACTACAACTGAAATTATTATGTTGAATTTTATGTGCTGAAGCATGTACGTTTAAACTGTAGACCATACTAACTTCTGAGTCATTAGATTGCTTTTGTGATTTAAACCTTTTGCATTTAGACATATTCAACATTTTTGAAGTAATAACCTTTAACTTTAAGAGAACATTTTTAAACTTAAACCAAAAATTTACTGACATTTTAACTGTAGCAGTATTACATGACATGTTTACATGCAAATAATTCTAATTAATTAATTTCAACTTTTTTGAACTGTTAACTAAAAGGTGCATATAAAGTCTTACATAACTTTATGGCTTGGAAGAAATGTGGGCCATTGTCTGTAGCTTATTAACCTTTTTCTTGCTTCTTGACTTTATGACGTCACTCAGGAAACATGAAAGTCTGTTGAAATATCTCTTAACTGGATAATGTCTTTTATGTTCTGAAGGAACACTGCTTTGATTTAATACTGGTTTGCTGAAGTTGTGTGAGACTTTTTTGAAGTAAACACTGGTGCTGTGCAATTTTGTTGTCCATTTTTTGCATGAAGTAATGCTGTCTTAATGAGAAACTGTCATGCCTTAATTTTCAGCTTATTCTGTATAGAGTTTACAGCTCTATTTATGGAAAAAGAACACTGGTATTCTGCTGAAAAGTCTGTTAAGAAACAGTTGCTGTCACTTTAAACTGTTAATGAAACTTTGAAGTTATTGCCATAAAACTGGAAAAGATTAATTACTGCAGCAGGAAAAAATTAATTACTGCCACTGTTTTTGTTGGTTTCTTAGAACACATGTAGTTGAATGAAACATGGAGTGCTGTACTTTAATGAAAACAGTGTTATTTTATAGTCTGTAGCACACATGAAGTTGAACAAAACACTGCTATTCTGTAGATTTCTGTAGAACACGCATAGTGTAACCAAGTCTGGAAATGAACGATACCTTCATTGAAAGGGTGGTGTGCGCTCTGCATAGCCAGCCTTAGGCATAGGCCAACTAGGTGGCCACCTAGGGCACCACTGTAGCAGGGGCACTTTTCCAGTATTTATTTGGTGTAGGTAGACCAGGATGGGGGCACCAGATGGTGTGGTAGGGGGTGTTGTGGAGTCCTTTTGCCTAGGCTACCAGTTGACCTAAGGCTGCTCCTGGCTCTCCAGAGTGCTGCTGCAGTACTTTTGCTGTATAAACAGTTACTGTGAACTTAAAAAAACATGCTGCACTGGAAACTGGATGTGAAAGGGCTCAGCTGCTTGCTGGGTTACAAGAAATATATATCTCTCCCCAGACAGCAGGCTTGTGTGGGCACCATTGTAAGATGTGATAATACTGTACTGTACCATAATTAGTTGGAAACACTGTATGCAATGAGACTGAGAAAAGAAAGTCTTAAATACCCAAGCTTGTGCTGAATAGGTATCAGTCTCTCCCTTATAGTTCAAGTCTTGTGCATTTTTAAGAATGAATTCTCCAAACACTGTAGTTCATTTAATAAGGTTTTATTAAATGTTCACAATAACCAAATACTGTCTTCATTAACAGTACCAATAAACAATTAAAGTTGCTGTACATCATATTCTGATTGTCCTGAACAATGTAAACTGATACAATCTCTAGATGACCTGTTTTCTGTACTCATGCTCGAGTGTTAGACATCTTCTCTGAAGTAAAAGGTTGAATGAACTTACTAACCTTCATTGAACTGCTATCCTGAACACAATATATTATATTGCTTCAGCCCAGTAAATTATTTACTTTTTCTATCCTTGGTCTCAGGCTTTGTCTTGTATGTGCTTTATTAAGGAACATTCTGTAGCTGATCTTTTCCTTGAGAAAAGAACATTTTGTCTGCACACTTTATGCTTATCTTTTTCTCTCTAATAAACAGTCTTTCCATGCTTTCCTTTCTGCTTAATTGTATTTTATGCATAAATGAAACACAATTTATTTTACCCTTTAGCCTGTCTAATGTCTAATAACTATTTTAAAATGGAAATCCCTAATCTAACACACATCTTTAGTGATGGTCCTTTTTTCATGATCCATTGATTTATTTTGTAATCATAATTAATTTATGTCTTTTTTTGTAACATCTCATAATGTTACATTGACGTTAAAGGTGAGACCATTACAACTACTTCATGTATATATTTTTAGACCATCTTTGACAGGTTCTGTATTTTTATTGAAGTAATTATGTTACCCATTTTGCAAAATTCAGCACATCTACCACTTTTATATTGAAAAGAATAGCACAGAAAGAAAGTTGCCCTGATTGTTTTTGGCCTGCTTGCATCTCCCTCACACTGCATCTGTTTCTCCTATTGCCTCTCACCTGTCTGTTTCTTCCCCACACTACATCAGCTCTCACCATTGCCTTTGGTCTACCTGTGCTTTCACTACACTTCATGTGCTTCCCACATTGTCTCAGCTCTGCTTGTGTCTTTCTCACATGGCATTAACTCTCCTATTGTATCTAGACTGCCTGTGACTTCCCCACACTGCATCTGCTCCTTCACTGCCTCTAGCCTGCCTGTGCTTTCCTCACACTGCATTTACTTCATCATAGTCTCTGCTCTGTGTGTGTCTCCTTCACATGGCATCTACTCCCTATTGTATCTGGACTGCCTGTCTGTGAATTTCCCACACTGCATTTGTTTCTCTATTGTCTCTGCTCTACCTATGTCTGCCTCTCATGGCATCTGCTTCCCTGGTGTACCTGGCCTGCTTATGTTTTCCACAAACCGCATCTGTTCCCTTATTGTCTCTGGCCTGCATGTGTCTTCCTCACATTATATCTGTTTCACCATGTGTGTCTGATTTGCCTGTGTCTTTCCTATGTTGCATCTGTTTCCCGTATTGTCTCTGACCTGCCCATATCTTTCCTGCCTTGCAGCAATTCCTCCATTGTCTGTGGCATGCCTGTGTTTCCCCCTCACTACATTTGTTCTTTTTATGTATTTGGCCTCTCTGTGTTTTCCCCATATTCAATTTCTTCCCCCACTGTGTCTGGCCTGTCTATGTCTTCCCCACATAGTACATTGCCCCCCCCCCATTATCTCTGGCTTGTCTGTATCTTCTCTATATGGCATCTGCCCTCCCATTATCTCTGGCATGTCAATGTCTTCCCCACATTGAATTTCTTTTCATAGGTTCATAGGTGTTTAGTAAGCTAACAATCACAAGGGTCTTTTTAAGCCTAGCCATGCATCCCAAATTTCTGACAAGTTCTGCACCTATTGTATCTGGCTTGCATGTGTCTTCCCAGATTGCATTTGTTCCCCCATTATCTCTGACCTGCAGGTGTCTTTCCCACATTCCATCTGTTCCCTCAACTGTCTCGGTCCTGTCTGTGTCTACCCCATATGTCATCCACCCCCCACTGTCTCTGTCCTGCCAGTGTCCACTCCACATGTCATCTGCCCCCCACTGTCTCTGTCCTGCCTGTGTCTACCCCACATGTCATCTTTTCCCCCACTGCCTCTGTCCTGCCTGTGTCTACCCCACATGTCATCTGTTCCCTCCACTGTCTCTGTCCTGCCTGTGTCTATCCCAAATGTCATCTGTTCCCCCCACTGTCTTTGTCCTGCCTGTGTCTAGCCCACATGTCATCTGTTCCACCCACTGTCTCTGGCCTGTTACCTGTATCTTCCTCACACTGCATCTGCACGCCACCTATTGTATCTAGGAAGCTTGTGTACATTTGTCACCCCAATATTCCTGACCAGCTTGTGCCTTCCCTACAGTATAAGTGCCCCTCCCCACTGTCTGGCCTAACTGTGCATTCTCCACTCTGTGTCTGTCTCACAGCTTCATAGAAATCCCCTATCTGTACTTCACAGTTCATCTTCCCACACTATCCCTGTCAGATACTTCATATAGGACCACATATAATTGCATTTCTCACTGTACTTGCCCTGCACAGGTTTTATTGACATTGTATGCCTCATTGCATATCTAGAATTACTATAACTTCATGTCACACTATACTTAAACTGTATTGACTCTGTCTGCCCTTTTTATGCCACTCTGTACCTGTATTGCACAGTATTTTCTCACCATTGCATTCAATCCTCATTCTGTTTCACATTGTACCTGATCACTCACCAGACTGTACCTGTCAAGCACATTACCTCCAGACATTACAGTTTGTACTCTATGTTCCAGTGTCATACTGTACCTGACCACACTGTGTTCCTCACTTCATGCTTTCATAACCAAACTGAATCACACTGTAAGTATCCCTGCTGTGTTTGCCTTAGACTCTGTTGCACCCAGAATGCCAAGTATTGTATCTGAATTATACAGCCCATCACATATTGTTTTTGCCTTGCTTTGCACTTGTTTACATTTTATATACCCTACACTATATGTCCTCATGGTAGCCATCCTGATCTACCTTTATCAGCCTACCACTGATTCATTTGTACCTCTGTCACATTGTCTGCGTTTCACTTACTATCTCTCAGGCACATTCACTGGATTAGACTATCTTGATCTAACACTGTATCTGACCCACAATGCACATCATACATTATCTCCGAGACACAACTACTGCATTAGAATGACCCCAGTCTCACACTGTACCTGTTCTGCTCTGCACCTGACCACATGCTATAGCTTTTTACAGACTTTTTTCAAAATGTTGTATTTTAAGTCAGAATCAGAACTATAATACATACATGTGCATTCTGTAATGGATTAAAATGCTTACTAACACTAAATCCTCACTGAATCAAATATGTTAAAAATGTTAGTAAACTCAGGTAAGAAAAAACTGAAAGTGACAGATGCATTCTACAAAAGTAAAAAAGAAAAACAGGGTGGAAGATAAATTACAATCAACTGAAAAAAGTATTACTCTCTGATTCCAGTTACCTAGCTTTACATTTTTTACTGGCCATTAAAGCCAGTTGAAAAAGCATATATTCTTCTCTATGTAGTGACTCTTGACTTTAACACTAATGCTAACTCTGGGGAGCATATTATCCACAATTTGATGAGCTCTCTCCCACCAAGACTTGTTTATCATGCAATCTACCAGCAATGTCAGCAGGTGGCAATTTGTTCTCATCTGTGCCAGCAACATGGACTAATAGTTGACTTTCCTTTATGAACTCTTTTAGGAAATAAGTATTCTCTAAAAGACATGTGTATTATATTCCTCAGAACACATACCTTCTCCAGATTTTAACTCATTTATTAAAATTATACCTTAGTTTTAAAACAAAGGTCCATGAATTTAGATAGGGCAGAACCTGAGTAATTTATCTAACATTAATGTTGATGTAAGACTTTCAGAGTAACATTGTCTGCCCTAAGCTATGGCATTTATCTACTGAACCTTTGATGTATTATAACTAAGAACTTGAAACTTTAATATATAATTTTAACCGGCTTGAAGTTATTCCTAACTATATTTTTCCCAGTTCCCATTTTCTTTCATAATCAGTTTAGTCCATTTATGCTCCACATGAAAGTATCTGTCCATAGTCATATACTTGAAAAGAGGGCCAGTGGAAGGGTTTTTTACCTGTTTTATATATTTTCTGACAGACCACAATACAACCCTAGAAGTTGCTGTGGTTATGCTTCAAGTCCTAATTTTTTTTGATCCACTTGTTGAAGATTATCTAGAAGGAATGCTTGTAACTCTAATATTATGCAGGGTCAGGAATATTTTATTCAAAAATTGTACCAGTGATAGATATAAGTCATCAACTGGGCAAATATATATCTCTCCAAGTCTTGTAGCTTGAATCCTGACTGGAAGTTGACTTACATCAAAAACTTCCAGTTAAACCTTGTAAAGCCTCTACTCTAAAGAAAAGGATGTCATATCTTTTTGATTTATTGAACAATATTAATATCTGAAAAGAACAGTAAAATAGCTAAAAAGAAAAATATGAACTAAAATAACATTTAATAACATTTATCTTTCAAAAAAGCAATAATGTATTACAGAGTCAGTTTTGTCATTTTCATATATAAAACCATATCAGTGCCTGTTCATTCAAATCATTAACTTTAATACAATCAGTGAGATACTACCTTCCTGGATATGTTAGATTTTGAATTACAAAATAGTTGAACTGTTCTAACTGGGTTTGTAGCTTCCTTACTAGAAAGAAAAAGTTTGGATTTTTCCTTTTATCCATACAATCCAGTTTTCAAAGGTCATTGAAAATAATGTGTTTAATTTAGTCTTTTAATACTAATGACCTTCAGTTTGGTTCTCCACCTGTTTTTTTCTGATTGTAATTATTTATTTGTTTTTATCTGGTTTTAGATATGGTGCATAGCATGGGATTTGCATTATCTTTCACAGCTTTATTCAGTACCTGTTTTATTTCTAATGTTTTCATTTTGTGTAATTTTTAGTTATCTACATTTTAGTCTATTTTGCGTTGTAGTGGGTCTTTATGTCAATCACCTTAACAAACTTGAATTTGAATTCTGAATTTAAATTCACCCCATGTCAGATTATCATTTTTATCTTCCTAACCAAATAAAAAAAGGTTGATATTGAAAGATTGCCACTGTTAAAATTAAATTGTCTGTATATATGTATTGTTTCTGATTGATCTTAAAAAGGTCTGTTGAATGAATAGTGCTATTATGTTCTATCAACTGTAACAGCGGTTCCAATAAATATATAAAAAGTAGGAAACTTCAGACAACTTGCTTCACTCCATTTTTTTTTGTAATCATCTTCAGGACTGGATTACATTTATATTAAGCATTGCCCTTGGTTCAAGGAAGAGCATTTTAATATACTGACCCAAGGAGTTCAAGTATAACATATATAAAATCCAAATTAACATGATCTAATACTTTTTGATCATCTACAACTAGAAAATCAAGGTAACTTGCTGTAATAACTTTATTTGATATTTAGATTAATCATACTGTGGTGGTGGTGCTGCGGTAGCGTTGTCGCCTCACAGTAACATGTTGTCCTGTTCGATTCTCAGCTAGAGCATCTTCTGTGTGGAGACATGCGTGAATGGACACACCTTCGTTGAAGGGTGTGTGTCAGGGCCGGCAACTCGGCACATAAAAATCTACTGCCAATCATTAGCGGACCGGAGTTCCGTTGTGGCAACCCCTAACAGAGAAAAAGCCAAAAGACACAACAACAACATTTGCCACATTTAATTAAAAATGTTGAATGCTTTCCAAGTTAAAAAAGCATGTCAGTCTGTATTCACTTGTACTGCGCCTTTTGGTGGCCACAAATAAAAGATAATAACATAATTTTTAGGTACATTAAGAAACAAAAATTGATTTAGAATCAAATATGTTTTCCCTCTTATGGGGATCTTTCAAAATCAATGTCATCATTATCAAATTCTGACCATTTTACTGGTCTCCAGTTTGTAATGGATTGTAACTGGTTAAGTTTTAATAGGCAGGGAAGCTAACCTTTGCATAAAAGAATACCTACATTTCTGATGGAAACAAATGTTGCCAATGGTCTTAGTCTTTTTTCAGTTTACTGATGGCAGCATTAATTTGTTTTAAATTTATAACAATTTCTGGAAAATTGGCTTGTCTTGGGAAATTTTTTTCAAAAGTAGTTTAATATTTTAATTTTAGTAGTCTTTGGAATTATATAGTTCCTTATAATACTTCAAATTTTTTAGATTTTGTTTTTAATTTGGGATTTTTATGATCTGAACCTCTGTAGATCTGGTTCTGAACTTTAGTATAGTTAATGACATTATCTTTCCTAATCTGCTTAGCATTAAGTTGTTACATCAGATAGCCTCTTTGATTCTGGGCCAGTGCTCCCTTTGCACTATGCATTGCAAGCTCAATATACATACCTTTTGTAGAAGCCCACTTTTGTAGCATTTTACAAAAGTAACCTCTAATTGCAACTTATACACCTTTAAATATTGTTTCAGTATTGTCACTTTTATCCTTTTCTTGTCACGTGCAATATAACTATTAATTTCTTGTAAGATGAAACATTTAATAACTGACCATTTATTTTGGAAAATTTTTTTCTTGTGAATCATTCTCCCAATATTATGATTTTTTTTGCCTATACTTTTCATGGATGTGACTAGAAAAACATTTTATGGAACTTTGCATCATTGCTTTCTCTTTTAAGTGTAACAACATTTTCATCATGATCCATCCAAATTTTTGTTCCTGTAGAGATTTCTTTGATTTTTGTCTGCTAAATCTTTTTCAACAAAAGCAGTTATTAATATTCATATATTTTTGAGACCTGTATGCATAAATTTTGAAGCTTTGCATTTATGAGTCTCTACAAACCTATCAAGTAAAACTGTGAAAGAAGTTGAACTAGTTTGGGGACATAACTTTTATAGTAGTGGTTTACCATGGCTGAAGACCTACTCTGTTTCAGGCATAGACCTATATTATACCATGATCCCCCCAAAACGTGCATGCTGATTGGCCAGCGTGCCCATTGTAAATCGAGTTATACTAATGGAAAAAGGTCCGGTCGCCCGGACTTTTTTCCATTAGTATAACTCTTTTTTTTTAAACACTGTCTCGCTATGTTAAATGGGTTTAACATAGCGAGACAGCTTTAAAATAAGCAACAGAGATCTCCGTTGCTTATTTTAAAGCTGTCTCACTATGTTAAACCCATTTAACATAGCAAGGCAGTGTTTAAAAAGCAACGGAGAAAGCAAGATCTCCGTTGCTTTTTAGTCTCGCTATGTTAAATGAGTTTAACATAGCGAGACAGTTAAAATAAGCAACGGAGATGTCCGTTGCTTATTTTAACTGTCTCGCTATGTTAAACTCATTTAACATAGCGAGACATAAAAAGCAACGGAGATCTTGCTTTCTCCGTTGCTTTACAGTTCTGATGTACTGCGCGGTGCGCAGTACATCAGAACTGCCGCGGATGCCAGACATCTGCGGAAGGGCAGTAAACAGGCATTATACTATGCCATTATTTAAGAAAAGTAATAGTTTCTTTTCTTAAATAATGTCATATAATAGCAATAACCACTTCTGGGTGTGGGTAATGCTAAATTTACCCACGGTTGGCTTTGTTTGGTCCCTCGGGCTTCCCCCTCGGGACCAAACCACGCCAACCGTGGGTAAATTTAGCATTACCCACACCCAGGCGTGGGTTATTGCTATATTAGTCATCTCTCCAAATTGCTTTGCTTCAGAAACACTCATTTTCTTTTGACTATACTTTAAATGAACAATGAAAAGAAAAGAATATTGCTTGAAAGAGTTATAAATGGAAGAGTATAAATCTCTTTGCTCCATTTAAATTGCACCATAATAATTCATCATCTTGTCTCCTTGCATCAAGTTTGGATCTGAACCTCACAGTTTAAAATCGGCATTACTATTCTTCCCTTTTTATGATCTGAAAGATTATAACCAAAGTCTTTACAAGTTTGTTGTTTTTCTTTACACCTGTAGGAAAAACCTCTTTGGTAAAGTGTCATTCCTGTAAAGAGCAAATATCTATTCTAGCCTTCTTTAAATATAATAAAAATATCCATTTTGATGGGCTATTTAAACCATTTTTGTGATAGGGGAGAATATATGAAAGTGTTGTCTAACCATAATGCAGAAGTATTCTATGAATAAATCTGGATATTCCAATTACATGACTAGTTGGCAACTCCTAAAACAAACCATAAATACAAGAAAACAAAATGACAAACAAGTCATAAAAAGGCATGTTAAACCTTTATCATTTCAAATCAAAGATCTTGTACCAACAATTTTTAAAATATTAGGCATGAATATTATATAGCATATGGCCTACATTTGGTCTCATCTCATGTATGGTGTACTATTCACCCGTCACTATCTAGTTTAGGTCATCATGCTAGTTTAATAAAATTTCCTTTAGTGTATAATGTGGTTTTCACAAATCCACATTTTCTTAGCCAAATTAGTCTTTCAACCCTTCCTCAGATTGAACTTTCCTTCAAGAAATATGTATTATGTTCCTATAATCTGTTCTGCTAACAAGGGATCCCATTGTCATTCAATGGCCTAATAAAGTATTGTGCAAGTTCCAAAAAGTGGAAGGCTGTATTATTCCTCAAAACAAACAATTTTTACACAAATTTAAAAATTACAGAACAGACCCCTCCATCCTCTCATTATCTAGCAGTTCCTTTGTGAATACTCTAAAATGTCCCCTCTGTCTTGTGTAGTTCATGTTCAGACCTGGCTTTCAAAATGTATTCTCAAACTTAGAGGGGACAAAAAGGTCTGCATAACATCAACATTTAGAAAGAAGTAAATATGTGACTTCCCTTCTTTAGACTGTACCAACATTAAAGATACATTCCTAATCAACAATGTTCTCATCCTTCAGGAGGTTTGCGTGCCCAACATGTTAAGTATTACTACAGGTTCTGTCAGATAGATTTTGCCAAAATTTGTGTTTTTCTGGACTACATACCTTACCATCAAACCATCTACACTGTTTTATATGGCTTTTATAATTATCCCAGGGCTAAATCCTGATTTTCCAAGATGTCAGGGATAATCAGTCATTTGATATGTTCAATTATTGGCGTTATAAGCAATGTATGGATGGACACTTTTATTGGTGAAGAGAAAACAGAATTAACATGAGCACTTGTTTCCTTATCTATAACAGCTTTGAGAATATTATATTTATAAGACCTTTTTGTGTTTATCCTGGTCATTTAACAATAAACATAACCTTTTTACCCAAATAATTTAGTGTTTAAGCTCAGTATCTTCCAAAACAGGATTAAATGAAAGCCTAGCATTACTGTAAACTGCTGTAAACTTACTAGATGACACTAAGAGAGTTCTGATCCAATTAGACTATAGATTCTTGCAGGGGAGTGCAGATTACTTCTTTTTCTGGATTACTTCTGTTGGCAGATCTAGGAAAGAGATGTGTGACATGTCACTATACTGTCTTTTCTTGCCAATAATGTTCAAAATTCTACTTTCATCAGGCAACTTTACTAGCTGGAAAAAACACAGGCCTAGGTTGTCTTGCAGGCCCTCAAAGAATATGTTGGCTTTCCTTATTCAAGAACCAAAAATATTAGCAGAGCAAAAAGAAGATGTATATGTTCATTACTTGTTGATGAAACAAGTCAGAAATGTAATCATTAATCGGATATGATTACTAGGAGTAAGTTCATTCTTCTACTTTAAGGAGTTACTGCTGGGGCTTTTTAACCTCAAATAATGTATTTGCATTGCAAAAAAGAAAAGTTTACCCTTTCTTTAACTTTAATACAACAGTAGTAACTGCATTCATTAACCTTGTGGGGGTGACAATAGGTGGCTTATGCCAACGGCATTTCAGGTTTCAGTAAAGTTTCCCCTTTTGAAGTGCACATACCATTGGTGGCTGTGGAATTCCCAGGATGCAATAACCAGGGTGAGCACTATTAGAATCAGAATTAGCTTGCTGGTGAACAGCTGATTGAAACATGGTGGTGTTAATCTTCTCGTGCCTCTGGTTCACTAGTGAGCAGATCTCATCATAAGAATATGTTTATTCACTCCTTCTCCACAACAGATCGCACCCTATACATTCCTCACATTGTGTCTACCTATATTTTACATTTACCACATTGCCTTGTCTTGGATTTACCTCTTTACATACTTTGTTCCTTAAACTGACTAAACTTCACACCTTCCCCTTTCTTGCTTGCAAACTTAACCCTATACAATCTCCACTGCAATCTTAAATCTCAAACATGATGTTATTCTTTTCAGATACCCTCATAATAATCCTTCCATCTTTTCTTAGCAGTGTAGTACTGTAGTAGGAGTTCCACATAAAACGTTTCTACTCCTGACTGAAAGGTCCAAGCACTGTTGCCACAGTCACCCCAAGTACTTGACCTTCCTCCCTCTCTGCCTGCCAGCATCTCTGTCCCATCTCAGTCTTCATACTTTCTGTGTTAGTCTGTTCTCCAAATACTCCCTTTTTTTTCTCACATTTTCTTGTTCTTAGTTTGTTCAATAAGCTCTTTCTTGACTGTAACCTATTGTTAATGTAGTAATATAGTAACTAATTACAAGTGTATGCAGATGTGTGTGTGTGTGTGTGTGTGTGTGTGTGTGTGTGTGTGTGTGTGTGTGTGTGTGTGTGTGTGTGTGTGTGTGTGTGTGTGTGTGTATATATATATATATATATATATATATATATATATATATATATATATATATATATATATATATACTTCAAAAAATTAAAGAAACAAAAAATTGAACATTGAAAAATTGATCCCAAAATATTGAATACAATGTTTTTGCAGGGGGACAAGCCCCATGTGGGAGGCTGCACACCCCACACCCCATGCTAATTATGTATACCAACTCCAAGATCACACAACAATGGAGAAAGATGCCACTCCTGTCTGTACTGTAAACTCCCATAGTCATATCTGCATTCTGCAATCATATATTTATTCATTTGCTTCTGCAGCCATTATAGATGTTCGAAATTATGAATATTCAACTTTATGGAATTATCCCATATATGCCGATATACATACATATATTGCTTACATTATAAGATACACACACACACACACACACACACACACACACACACACACACACGCACACACACACACACAAAACATAATCTACTACTGAGGAAATGTAGTTTTTCAGTAGCGTCATGCTCACTTCCTGTGAAATACTGTGATGGGAGAGGAAATAAGATTGGTAGTTGTCAGAACTCAAAAACAAAGTATGTTGCTAAAGGCAGAGGTATAATTAGGTATCCCTCCTTTGAAAAATGTGGTAAAGACTATTGTGTATTATTGCCTTTCAAATGTAAGTGTTACTCTGACTTTACTGTTGTTTGTACATTAGATCCTTTCTCACCAGGCCTCCACTAAAAATAGATCCTGGGCCCAGTTGGACTTTCCCAGTATCAAAAGCAATAAAAAATAAAATTAGGATTTAGTGACTGTGTGTGAGTCTAGGAAGTCTTTGAGAAACAAGTAAAAAGAGTAGAATGCCCTATGGGCAAGTAATAAAATAAGCTAAAAGAAAGACAAGTGTGAAC
The DNA here is from genome assembly GCF_019279795.1 of Protopterus annectens. Taxonomy (NCBI): domain Eukaryota; kingdom Metazoa; phylum Chordata; order Ceratodontiformes; family Protopteridae; genus Protopterus; species Protopterus annectens. The sequence goes on from NC_056744.1 coordinate 1,623,831,028, forward strand.
AAGTCTGTGTATGAAAATTCCCAGGCTCAGAAACATATGGGAGGGGAAGGGTCAGAGATAGGCCCTACATAAGGACAGAATCAAAATGTATGTAATATCTAAATGTCCAGATGATAGGTACAGGTGCTTGTGTTAAGTAAATACATTTGTCTCAACATGTGCTCACCACAAAATTATTATTTTAAAACACTTTCACCTGTTTCTGTTAATAAAGTGAAAGGCTTCCTCAGATCTCACTATGTTAACATGTACCAACATGGTAGTTCATACAATTGATTAGACACATCATAATATGAACAATTCAACTTGACATCAAATTAATCCTAATATACCAAATACAAGTAAAAGGAAATTACATTATAATATGCATGTATTTATCTAATGTTTATGTTTATGTAATGTCTAGATGACCTTTTATAAGATACCATATAATGTTTTACGCTACATATCAGGGCAATGTCTAAGATCTCTCTTAGTCTCTTTTTGCATAGATTCACAGGTTATTACTAGTTAAGTGGTCTACAGGACCATTGAGATGCTTAGTGCAAACCAGTAAAATTTTAAATAAAATTACCTCCCCAGATCAAGGAAAGACATACTGCATACCCTAGGATTCAGTTTGTGAGTACCCATCCAATTATCAAGACTGCTTCTAAAAGTGACTAATGTACTATATTTGACATGCAAAGGAAGTCTGTTCCATAGGAAGATGACACATTGGGTCAGATATCTATCACAATAGCAAGTTGTGTTTATCCTACAATGAAGACTCAAAACTTTGGAATAAGTATTGGTTGTATTGGGGATGGGGATTGGTCTAATTGTTAAGGTGTTTGCCTCACAGATGCAAGGTACAGAGTTTGACTCTCACCTTTGGTAAGGAAATTAGCCAGACTTGAAATAGCCTACATGGGTAGCTAGCCTAGTAATTAGCTATGAATCTATTCTTTAAACCATCTTTTCATCACAGAACATAACATGTGTTTCATCATTTCATTGAAGAGTCTTAATGCCATAAGTTTTAATTTGGATTTATAAGATTTCATATATTGTATTATATTTCTTAAATTTCAGAACTATAGAACTTGTTTGAACTTTTCATCTTTTTTTGGCACTCTCTTTTCCTGTTTTTTTCTCAAGCCCTTGCCCATAGCCCCGAGGGCTCCATCCCTGACCCATTTTCATAATTTGCTCAGTCCTTCAGTTTGCCCTAAGCTGACTCATATTTGAACATCTCCTCCAGTTCAGCTTAATCCATTCCCCTAAAAATCCACACCACCATCACAACACTAACATTACTGATTCCTCCCCACCTTGGTTAGGACAACATTCAGAATTATAACCTTTCTGGTACAGTCCTTCACCAGTTGGCTGAAATCTTTCATGGTTCAAGACCTCAATCACATCCCACTTCCTCTGAAACACGGAACTTGATATCTCCCACCCTAGTCAGATCCCCTGTACCCAACACCTTTATTCTATCCCTTCAATCGCTCATCCTATTCCCTTGGTGTGTCTGGGGCCAAAAATACAGAATCAGTCCCCCGAGACTACGGTCCCTCTTGTGCCTTAACTCACTCAAACTTATAACGCCTTTTTTATATACTTCCAGTTTACATCCATACCTCCTTATGGTGTCCAGCACTTTTTGGGTCAGGCTTCTTTAACTATGTTACTTATCAGCTAATAATGGGCAGTATTAGAAAGGGAAAGGAGTTATTAATAAAATGGTACTAATATTGTTAGTCTATGATGTCCTGCAGTGGAGAAATTAATCTTTGCCAAGTATTATTCATATTTTTATATTTATGTTAATAGTTTCATAGCAGAGAGACATACATTTTATTGAAGTTTATGGTATGAAATACCAGTATGGAAGACAGGACAATTAACTGAAAATGCTGGTTTATATCAGATTATACTATAAATATTGTTAGTTGTTTGTTCGTAATTATGAATGTAATGTCTCTCCTCTGGGCCAGTAATCAAGGAGCCTCAATCCTCATCAGTGACACCGGTGAGAGACATTCACTTGGAACAAAAATAGATACACACAGTATTTCCAGATGCATTTGTCTCTGTACCAAGCACAATTTCCTATAAGGTGCACACAGGGAGCACACTCAGTCCTGGGTTTGTGTTTCCTTCTCTTTATCCAGACCCCAAATAAGACTCTCCACTGACACAGCTGTAAAGTTAAGTCCTCAGCCAAGTCCTCCACCACCCTCTCTGTGAAACCAGTGCTCTGTGTCCCTGCTCCAAGTAGCTGACAATCACCTCCATGAGAATTGATTTTCGCACACACACACACACACACACACACACACACACACACACACACACACACACACACACACACCTGTGAAAGGCTGGCACAAATGTACCAGCTATACCCCCTCTACCCAGACTATAAGGCATATACTGGCACCAGAACACTCCAAAACCAGCTACTATAAGGCTCTTACAAAGGGACCCAATTATACTGAATAAAATTAATACCAATACAAATGATAGTGATTGACCAAAGCAGCAAGGCTTTCAGGAGTGGCCACAGTGTCATTAAATAAATATAAGTACTCTCAAAGGTTAAAATATTCTCTGAAAGATCAGCCACAATGAAAAGTTTAAATGTATTTAATAATAAAAGAACATGAAAGTACTAAATATCTATTTACAATAAAGACCAGAGTTTCAATCACAGGAAATATTAAACATAACACAGATGGAAAGGTTCACACAGATAAAGAAAATCAATACTTAACTAAGCTCACTATGTTTTCCTGACTGACTAAAGAATTACTGTTCCCTACTTCACTTACTAGAGAAAGGCAAGGTGAAGTGGGTGAATGGTCTTCCTTCTTGTCAGGTTTCACAAACAGACTGCTGAGAGCTAAGTGACATCTCTCACTAACATCTAAATATAATTTCAGTGCTGGCTATAGAATGACATCACATCTGGTCATCTGACTCTGGTTCCCAAACTAACCCCTTTACTAGAAACTGAACCAGAATCTAGTACATATGTGTCATAATGCACACATATAGCTTTGTTAAGATGCGTTATAGCAGCTAGAAGCTATAAAATCCTTCCAAAAACCTCCAACCTTCCAAGGCAGCAATTAGTTCACCCCTAAGGAAAATACAGTGGGATTCCTAGTCCTGTTTTTCTCAAACATTTTGTCTCTGGTTGCAGTCAGAACTGTTGAGATATAATCTTTATGGCCTAAACCAGGCAATTTAATTTCACACTATTTCTCAAAGTTATCAGGACTGAGATTAACCTCCTCTCTTCCAGTATCCTCTGTTACAATATATCCATTTCAACAGTGACAATATAGTCTGACATACAGGTCTATTTATGTTCTGTCCAGCAGGACCCACTGTTGGTATATTTTTAACACAAGCACCTTTACAAATACATTTTCAACACAAGCATCTGTACAAATCAGTTTGATATACAAATGACATATAATTCTTTACAAAACTCCAGCTAGCTAAGCTGGCATATGTTACACATGCACTGCCCTATTCTCTCTGGCATAGCTGGCATTACCTCACATCATCACAATGAATATAAGCAATATTTCTATATGTACTTAATACTACAAAAACAAGTAACTTACAAGCCACTGCATGACAATAGGTGAAACCTTAGATATTTTAAAGAAAACTGTCTTTGATATTTGCACTATAAGTTGCATATCTTGAGAGATATCCAGTACTATTTGCATTGCTAATGATACCATTAAATAGATGTTTTCATGTATCTGTAAATATCCTAATAAACACTCACTTATAGAGGAATTTCTTGTTGCCATGTGAAAGCTTCTGTCTGATTAACAAAAAAGTCCTAGCAATATATGCCTAGGTTGTATAGTGTTCAAGATATGAAAATTTGTTTATGAAAGTTTAGAAAAAAATATATCCCAGGATTTAATAAAATCTGTTTAGGCACTGTATAGAGCCTACATGGACTGTTACCATGTCCGTGTACACGGTTCTCCCTCAGCAGCACACCATGCATATTAATGATGGTGCATTGCTGAGGAAGAGAGGAGAAACACAGTTATTGAATCAGTGTAGGGAAACGTGTAATGCTAACTGTGGCTGCAGATGAGTATGAGACTCCCTGCAATGTCCATTGTTTTATTTTTATTTTATTTTTATTTCCTTTATTTTATTTTAATTTTTTTTAAAAAGCTTGTTTGCACAGTGTGGCGCAGAGAGCAGCAATGCCAAGCTGCAATCACATATAAGATAGCAGACACCTGCCAGACATCTAAAAATAGAAACTGGATGTAATTCATTGTTTATTTAAAGGTGTGTCTAAGTGTGTTTGTGTGGTGGAGCATGGTGCTCAGCACTGCTTGTAGATAGCTCAGTGGTATATGTGAAGGTATACTGGATTTCTTTATATCCTTGCAGCTAAATGAATAGAGTTATGGCTTCATATGCAGTAGGTCCAGGGTTTGAATACATGGAAGGGAAAATATATATTTAATTTTGATATGCATATTATGCATTTGTTACATAACAGATGGCCTCACTGTGCTCTGCCAAGCCTTGCTCAGCTATGCTAAGACCTGCTAAGCACTGCATAAACATGGTAATGGCTGCCAATGTTTGTGCCCTGCTCAACTCTGCTTGGCTGGTTTGCGTGTTGCTAAGCTCCACTAAGACTACAGTTCCATGAGTTTTCACACCTCTCAGCTCAGCTGCACTGGTTTGCACAGTGCTAAGTGCTGCAGTGCTTTTTTGAATGTTGCCCAATGTCATGTAAGGGCAGAAAAATAGCCTATATTAAGCCCAATAGATGGGAATACAGCAGAAACTATTGGAGTTCTTTCTCTGACAGTTATTATGGTTGGTGTTGGTGAAGGTGCATGCTTTCAGGCACAGTTTTGGGGCATTATAGAGTCCAGGGTAATGGTTGGACTGCTAGTTACAAAATGATGACCAGCTGCTGCAGGGAGGTTTCCAAGACTTGGAATGTAAGGCAGAGGCCTGAGACTGGCTGTCCAGAGAACTCACTAGTGTTACTGGTATCCCCCGCACAGGTGAGCAGTGTCATCACCACCATGACAACCTGAAACAAAGAAAGAGGGGACTCTTGGACACCTGGGTCCAAAAAGCTTGGGCAAGGAATGCCCCACAAGTATGTAAGTAATATTACCTCTGTTTTAACAATATGTAATCTGAATGTCTGCAAAGCTGGTATGCATAATTGTGTGCTTTTCTCCTAACAGCTGCAGCAGAGAGGGCTCGCAATGTTGAGTCTCATGCTGGGCACTTGGCCAGGTTGCACATGAGTGCAGTGAGCATGGATACATTATGCTAACTGTAGTGAAATAAGCAAGAAAGAGTAAAGTATTAACTGCATTAAAGTATATACAATAAAGTTTGTAGTGCCATACATGTGGAATTTCAGCTGTAATGCAAACAATGAATAATGTCAACTGTAGTGTAATAAAAACATGAAACAATACCAGTAACTGCATTAAAGTATATACAATAAAGTCTGTAATGCAATAAATGTGGAATTAGAGCTATATTGCAATACATGGGTAATGCCAACTGTTGTGCAATAAAACATGAAACAATACAAATAACATCAAAGAAAATGGTGTACATCAGGATTGTCTTGTTGTAACCATTGCTGCAGAGCTGTATGCATTCAGGCTGTAAGATAAGATGCTGCAGTTAAGTATAACACTGTCATAGCTGTAGAATTCAAATCCAATGGATGCAAATTGTATTGGCTAACTCATATAGTACTGTCCAAGGCTGTCTCTAAACGAAGATTGTACACATAATGCTCTGTCATCCACGGACATCTAGTAAGAAAGGTATATAGGTGTGGTAGCCCACTCCATGAGCTGATATTGTTTGCTGACTTCACAGATATTTCAAACCACTAACAATAAATGTGTCTACACCAGCATTGTTTATACCAATATATAGCTTACCCACTATCTGCTTTATGCTTGCATTTCATGCATGTGTGTTCTACTGTCACTGCAACCTAGTATAACACTGTACTAGTACTACCAGGTCATGTTTTGATTCCAGGTGAGCTCTAGGCAAATATCAGTCAGGCAGTAATTAGCACTGACTCAGTCGCTCAGTTTGTTAAATGCCCTGTATATAGTACATTTTGCCACACGCAGACCAGAGTTCAAATCCAGTGCTATGTAGCACTAAATATTACAGTAGCAGTAATGTGATGCTTACAAATTCTCTCTCCACAGGAATCATAGGTAAATGGGTGAGGTAGCCCATATTATGATTAGATAATTGTGTGTATAGATGTCACAGACTGTTAAAATCATTAACAAGAATGTGTTCATCAGCAATGTTCAGTCAGAAATAAAATGCATAATCCCGGTATGGCTGTATGGCTGGAGTGTCTGTTAAAAGTTGCTGCAGTCAATTAATACATCCTATGTAGATGTCCCCAACAGTCACTGCTATTGTGTTCTATTCCCATGCCTGCCAACCAAGGCATGACAGCTGTTTAGTGCCTGTACTATACACATACATCTCTTAAGTGTCAAGATTTCACATTATGTAATTAATAGTGCATAATCCGTCTGTCATGGGATTAACATGGAAATGATTACCTAGATTGCAAAGTATCACCAAATAAGCCCATAGAACACCTTGGTAGTTATATAGGTCCACTTGATGTGCAAGTGTTCTGTGTAGTTGTGTACAAGCAGTTGTTACTGCTTGGCCCATAGTGTCCCATGCAAATAGCTTGAGAGGTATGTATGTCAGCTATAGGAGACTTGTAGTCACTGTACACATAAACAAAATACAAACCTGTAGAGTAGTTAGTACTGCTGTTGACAAAGAAGTAACTGGAAATGTTACTAATGGACTGTTTTGCTCTCTCTCCCCACCCCTAATCTTCATTTATTTCTTATCGTTATTCATTGGTTATGGTTTACTATTAACATATGTTGTTGCAATAACTGTATTTTGGCACATGTGTTTTATTATTGTTTTGTTTTATAATGGTTTCATATTAACATATCTTATTACATTACCAGTTTTGTTGGTGTTATGCTATAACTGTTACTGGCATGCTGTTAACATATTGACTGTTCTGTTATTTATTGTGTTTCACATAATATGCATTGCTATGTAATTTGGTTATTTCTAATGTTATGCCATGCTGTTATTACTAACAATGATTTGTTCACAACTAACCTATACTTATTGCTATACCTCCAGTACTACAACACATCAGAGTAGGCCAGTTCCATGTGATCCACCTACCTTGCCTCAACTGGCCATAGCACTGGGTCCTAGCACATCTGGGACCCAGACCAGTGGTGCATCCTCTGCTGCCCCTGCACTACCTGCAGCATCAGGTGGGACCGCCTCAGGGTGCAGAGCCTGGCCTACCCCTGGGAGTGGTGGTGGTGGGCCATTGTCACCAAGGCTGAACTGCCGGTCATAGTGTACAGGTTTGTTCATCAGAGCTATGAATGCTGCCTGTGTCAGGCTGAGGGCATGCTGGCCAACCTGGTGGGGCAGCCTCACCTTGACACCCAACCTCCAGCACAGACACCCTCAGAACAGTGAAGGAGTCATGCTGCTGCCATCTGGAGGCACATTCCACTTGGTTTCCACAACACCCTCCACATCCAAGATATTTACCCACCTCATGTATCCCACACCTCCCCTCTCTGCTGTCTTGTCTATCTGGTCTGTCTGCAAATGCATCCAAGCCTACCCAACTTACCTCCCCACACATATCTAAGTTCCTTCCCCAATATTCCACTCTCACCTTAGAAAAAAAATGTCACTTGTCCCCAAAAAATTATTGCCCCATACATAGCTCTCCATTTCAGACACATGTCCACTGAACACAAGTAATTTGGTCAAATTGGCTTGACAATGCTGTTATGTTGTCCTCACCCCTCTCTCTGGGGGTTGAGAATTCAAGCTCATCCACAAAATCTGTCAAAGTGCACAGCTGTTGCTGTACAAGAAATGGATAGCTATGGTTCTTTCCTACACCCTTCCTGCACATCCCTACATGCCTTTCTCTATGTTTTTCCCCCTGCTTGCCCCATTTCACAACTTTTCTATCTCCCATTTTTTTCTTTTCTTTATATTTTTATAGTGTGGAGCTGTGCTGCATGCCGTGCTGCTCAGCTTCACTTAGCTCAGCTAAATAGAGCGCCAATGAGAATATGTGTTTATAGCTTTGTAACATATACAAAATAAACACCTCTGTCATGTTTTGAACCCAAGCCCATGACACCTACAACACACTTCACCACACCACATAGATCTTAATTAAAACAGGTGTTTTCATCAAAACATAGTGATGCCACTTACAGTTATTAGGTGTGTCTCAGCAGAGCTGCACACTGTACACACTGCGCAAACTGGAATTAAAAATTAATGGGAAAAATGGGAGTGTTCCTTGAACTCTGTGCAATAGTACACCACTAGATAGCAAAAGACATAAAAATGGATGCAGCTGAGGCCTGAGATAGCAGGTAAATGTGGCCTTATATCAGCAACATATACAAAGACACCTGCTAAGGCATTCATGGGAAAATACACATTCAGCTGAGACTCTGGTGCAGAAATATATCCATATAAAGCCATACACATGCTGATGGATGTAGACAATGTTTGTCACAGCCTGTATGTGTGCACATATATCTTATAAATACACCTACTATAGTAGTGACTCAGTAGCTCAGTCTGTTAAAATCCTTGCATGCAGTAACTGCTAATTAATGAACTACTATCCACTTTTGCAAGTCAAAGGCCTGCAGGTGAGGACACACCTCATATATCCATATAGCACAACTGTAAGTCGCCTACTACTCTGCTATTGGTTCTGTTGCATAACAGATGTACCTTAATCACATGCCTCAGTTGGACTGTAAAGGGTACCCTTATCCTGGCTCTGCCATAATGATAGGGATGACACAGCTGCCACAGTTACATGTACAGCTTGTTGTCCTCAGAAGTGTTCACAATCCCACCTATGTGCTCTAGGCTGCAGCAGCAGCTGCTGCAGCCTGTAGCACACACACACATGTATGTAAAGGTAGCTACTACAGACCTACCATACCTCCCAACCCCCTAGCACAAGGAATACGGACACAGCCATGCTTACTATGGGGGACAAAGGTCCAGAGATTGAGACATGTTTTACAGTTTGCCCCTACACTGATAGTAAGTTTCTACAATAACATATATTGCATTAGCATGCATAGTCAAAGGGGTATGACGTCTGACACTCAAATATGTGTCTTTCATTACTGAATTCAACTCACAATGTTTGCCAGTGAATTGCCAGATGACTGCAATGTCATGGGACACTGACCACACAAATGAGGTGAAACCATGGACATACTGCATAAATCTCTACAGTTGACAGTTATGGTACCTACCTTCTGTGATGCTGTAGTCTCCACATCTCAGTAATGTCCATCTTAGCTAAGAAAGGGGCCCATGTCTGCATGAAGGCTTTCTATATTGCACTGTGGTGGCATATCATTGGTTAATGATAGTCCAATTCAATTATTTTGGCTGCAATTACCATAGCAGAGCCACAGATTGCTACAGAGGTAATTAACTGCTAATGAGCAATACCTTAAAAAGACAATCAGCTGGTTATGGGGAATAAGCCTGTAAGAAACTTAATTTACACAGAGAGCATATTTTCAAACGATGACTGGAAACAAATTCAACAAAAGAGTATGCACTCAACCAGGTATGGAATTGTTTTCTCCATGTAACAGGATGCAGATGGGAGGATGGCGGTATGGGGAATAGGGATCACAGCAGTATGCCTGTCTTAGATCTGTGGTAATGACATGTCACTGATACTCAGCTGTCCTACACCTACAGACATGCCTCTCAAATAGCCCTGATTTCCACTCACGTCTTAGCTCTGACCCTCTTATTCCCACCTACAATGGTTGGCTGTTGTAAGGAAGCTAGTGAATGACATGTAAATCATAGTGACAAGAGGTAAGGGGGTATACACCCGTAATGTCAGATGATATACACTAATTCACCTCCTCCCAGTCTGTCAGTGTCTCACATATATACGTCTAACATTTTAACAGTGTCCCTGATTGCCCCTGATGTACTCTGGCTAAGCCCATGATCCTGTTTACGTTGTTCCCTGTCTGGTTGACAGCTATGTCTAACATAGCTGTTGACCTGTTACAGCAAGATATCTTGAACAAAGCCATAATTACTGGAGGGCAAAGGCCCAAAATAGAGACACTGTAACTATTGCTCATACAAAGTAAGAAAGTGAATAGAAGAACAGATATTACACTAACATAACTGTGTTCTGAAGGGTATGATGTCTTAAACTCAGATGTCTGTCTTCATTTTCTGAAATCAGCCATGAATGATTGGCCAACCTTTTTGTCAGAAATCCACAATGTTGTGTGAAAATGGCCAAAAGTATGAGGCAAATATCTTGACATTCTGCAAACATCTGTATAGCTGAGAGGTATGATGCCTACAGGGAACGTATTCTATAACAGGTTTGCATTGTTTTCTGTCATTGTGGCACACTGGTGTTGCTGGACTGTTCCCATATAGTGATTGTAATATCACACTGCTATTGGTCTGGCAGTGGACATATGACATATTAGTAGGAGTTTGCCCATAGGGGACACACCACAGTAGACTGCAATGCTGGGTGTAGGAACATACAGCAGAATCTGTCATGGCACACAGGGACATAGTCCAGTATTGCTACAATCTAGGAGGTATCCACAGATGTAGTGTGTTGCCAGACTGTGGTATATGATGTGAGAGGCAGCAGTGGATAGTGCAGGCTATTTTGGGTGTGCTAGATCTGTACATAGTGGATGTCCACTTATCTGGTCCTGTGATGTGTTCCCCTTCTGTTGTTTTTCAGGAACCATGTACCGCAGAAGACATTCTCCCTTCTCAAATGTGGCGAATGACATAATAGTGGATGGATTGAGACAGCACCATCAGATCTTGTTGTCCAGGGGGAGGCATATTCGGAAACAGTGGGCAGCATTGTGGGCAGACCTTGTGTGGGATGTCAATCAGACTGGCCAACAGGACAGGACCTATGAGCAGGTCCGCCACGGGGCCACAGACATGCTGAATGCTGCATGATGAAGGGCAGCTGTTGTTGCCAGAGATTGTGCCACCACTGTGGAGAGCTTGTGACAGAGCAACCACTCTCAGCCACAGAGGAATTCCTGGTGAACCTAGGAACACATGACAGCTCCTAGGCATCCATCAGACCATACATTGTGGAGGTGGGTGCCACAGTGTCCACAGCAGAGGAGCATCCAGGTAAGAGTAATGTGTTCACCAATGTAATACTGTCTCATTCATTGTGGCAGGCTGCACATACCTGTACATGGGTGTCATGTCTATCTGCATTGGGGGGGTGTTGGGGTTTACACTAAGTTGTGCACACATACTCAGAATGTCAGCAATACAGCCAGTATCACAGTAACTAATGTACATGTGGATATATATGCACATATTACCTTGTAGTGTTGCAACATTTGGTAGTACTGGCAATACCTCTCTCTCACCTTTTCATAGGTCCATCAGGTGTGGCCCAAGTCCATGGTCCTGTACCTGGTAAGTGTGATACTGTTTTTTATGGATCATATCTACCCTACAAAAGTTAAGGGCTGCCATATTGCCCTATGTACAAATGTTGAGTTTAGCCAGAGAACTATATTTGTATGTTCCATTCTGGAACAGTTAACTACATTTCATAGAGTGAGTAACACAGGTGTGTATTTGAATGACCATCAACACGTTTGTACTTATAGTTATGAGTGGCTACACAGCATAGTATACATGAGGCAATTACTCCAAGATGCCTGTTCAAATGCAAAAGGGAGATGGTACATGCCTGAGGCAGTGACACTAGTACTGGCATATCAATCTCAAGATAGGTGCACTGGGTTTTATGGGCAGTTCTATCATGTATAGTGTCATACTGCATACCTTACAGGCAGATTGTACTGGCAACTTAACTGGATGTGGCTGAAGTGCATGTTATAAAGGGCTTGATTTGTCTGTGTATGTCATTGCTAGGTTGTCTGCTGTGTATAGGAGTGGAGATGAGAATATGTGAGACTGGTAATGCAGTTGTGGATCCTCATTTGTATGAGTCTGTGTGGATTACCATACATAAAAGTGCAGGTAGTAATGTACTGCTTTTATCTTCATTTTCACAGGTGACTGGGGAGGGTGGTTTGGGTTTGTCCCCCTCACAACCTGTCAATGTCTCATCAGACTCTGATGATGGTGGTGGCCATAGTGAGGCATAGGTGGGGTTGTTGGGAGTTGAATCTGTCCCAGAAGTTGACATCCCTCCTCTGCCCGCATTTTCACTGCACGCTGTCAGTATGCCCAGACATACCCCATTACCAGAGGCCAACAGATATTGGACAGTCAGAGGGTGGTGACATTGAACAGGACAGTGTGGCAACTATGGCGTCAATGAGTGTAGACACTGGCCATAGCCAGACAGCTGGTGAGGTCCCGCACAGGCGGATTGACAGGAGTGATCATAGGTGGAGCGCTGTCTATCCACCACCTGTTGCAGGTGTCACATCATGGGTCATTTGGCTAATGTTTCAGGCCATCATGGAGACACAGGCACATTCTGAACACAACATCAGATGCATGTTTAGGGCTATGGACGCAGCACAGTCTGACATCCATGACTGCCTCCACTGTACTGGGGACACCCTGGATCAGTTCACTGATGCAGTGGACAGATGGTGGGCTGAGAGATTGTCTGCCTTGGGACACACATTGTCTGTGCTGGAGCATATGGACATAGGTCAGCAACATCTGCTGAGTGTCCACATGGCCATGCACAGTCACGCTCCCATAGTGGCAGTACCTCCAGCACTACAGAGGGAAGTGAGCTGTCAACACCACAACTTGGCAGACCATGGGCACGTTGCTCTGGTCAGTCCCACGGGGGACACAGCCCCAGCAGACAGCAGTCACCATCAGGTACTAATATCGCATCTGATCTTGGGCATGGTGGTGCCAGTGCTGCTCTTGGTAGAGCTAGTTCCCATGTTCATGGCCAGAGATGGTGAACTGTCCACTTTACCATGTACAGTCCACAGCTGTCCAACTTACACATGTGTAAGGCTAGCACTAGGCTTGACTGTGTACAAGCACACACTCAAACATCACTGTCACATGCAAGTCACCAACAGACACACATGGCACCTCTCCATGACCCATCTAACCTGCACACCTTCCTGACTCACACACATGCTGTCAACTGTTTGGCACAACCTAGGCCTCTGGCACCCCCACAACACATCCTGTGCATGTTATGATACTTGTGCCACATCCCTGCAATCCGTGCCATTGATGCAGGGAACTGCTACTATGTGTCTGATGCACAGAGTGTCTACATTACTTGACATGTACTTATTTAGTGTAGTATTGTTTGCCATGCCACATGTTGTGGGCCACAACAGGTACTGTATGCTTCCATGTGTCATGTCTATACATCACACTTTGTGTATCTTTGTTGCATGATGTTGGACTGGTGGTATTGTTACAAAATGACAGGTGTGTCAAGGATCTGTGTATGTTTCTATTCCAGGAGTCTGAGGGAATAAACCATGGACACATGGCAGCAATACAGTGACACAGGATGGCATGGCAGTACAGTGAAAATATGACATCAGCAAGGTACAGCAGTATACGTGCATGGCTTCCTAGGTGCATATGTGTAGAACAGTATATCAGAGACAATGGATGCAGTCAGCGTAATTATGCATCCATACTTTGTGTTAAGGTCTACTACCCATACTACATGTCACTTGGGTTTTGTGACTGTACAAATCTAGAGGTGTGGTGATGGAGATGACACATCTACAAATATCCTGTGTCCAGGTCAAACAGGTGGCAGACATCAGTCACAGACAGCAGCTAGACACAGGGCCATAAAATGCATAACCATTGTACACAGATAGCCCATATGCTCATGTCCATAGTGCTGCAAGGGGATATATTTACACACACATACACACACACAAACACACACACACACACACACACACACACACACACACACACACACACACACACACACACACACACAGCAA